>NC_134402.1:213821195-214063695 GCF_038048845.1 Mixophyes fleayi | reverse complement strand
ACTTATTTCACTCTATCAACTTTAGAACGTAATTATTAACCCAATCACTATATCTATATATGTATATCTGTATGTACACACATATATTAAATTGAATTATTAATCCTATACTCATACATTTTTATATTCACTTGCTCACTTCTTTTTTCTCCTTTCACTTTAAATCACAAGAAACTTAAAAGTGTTGTTAAATATACTAATATTACGTATTAAGTGATATATTATGGCAGATACTGTCAAGAAATTAAGGTAATGGATATAAATTATATACCGGTGAGGCATATGCCATTTGTCACCATAGGAGTATATTTATTTACACCTCGGTACTACTATAAATTTATTACCTATATAACTGTTGACCTCTAGTTTCACATTAAGGGGCATATTCAATAAGGATTCGCTCCCGCGATTACATGCGCATCCACGCGTAAAGTGTCATTCCTCCTTTACTTCCAGATATACAGTCTGTGTAGCCATTTCTTCTTTCTTAATATATTATTTTAAACACAGGGGGGTTACTGTTCCCCTTATTTACCTTGACACAATCGTCTATACCAGATAAGTTTGTTTACTATACTAGACCTTCCTACACATAAGAGCCAATAGCAAGGCACGATAGGAGTTACTTGTAGGATATAGACGTTTCCAACTGGATAATAGTCATGTCAATCATTGTCAACCTGATGAATCAAATGATTTGACGGAATATGGGATGTAATGAGGGTGCTTGGCTGGTAGGCTACTTTAGGTGTATTTGACTCTAATAGCCTTTCTAATACATTGCCATAAACACAGTGAGGATATTGCTCCCTTACTTATCTTGAGACAATTTTCCATATTAGATAAATTTGTTTACTATAATAGACCGTCTATATACAATAAACAATAGCAACACATGACAAACGTGACTCATAAGTAACAGACGTTTTTATTTGGATGAAAGTCATGTCAATCACTGTCAAATGATTGGACGGGACATATGACGTATTGAGGGGGTTTGGCTGGCAGGTTATTTAAAGCACATCTGACTGACTCTCTGGTTGCCCTGACAAAGCCGTTTATTCGAAATGTGCGTCAGCATTCGCCCTGTTGTCTGACTATATTGTAACATATGGTAGGGATCTGCATCATTACTAGATCTCTATTCCAGGGGCTTGGCACCACCAGGTATGCCTTTGAGTAGGAATAGGTTGTTTATAGCCTTATTACTTACTATATAGAAAGCTTAAAATAACGATACATAGGTTCATATTTAATCACCCACTCTCTCATATGATTAGTAGTAACCATCCTGATCATGTTATTACACTATTGATTTATATCAGCAATAGTCACTTCTCTGTATAATATTAAGATATCACCATACCCCGCAATTTTTCTGGGAGTATATGGCTTACACAGATTTATTGAGTGTGGCTTGTCAGCTAATTATAGCTAATGTGCTATTCAACATTATTAGGTATAGATTCTTTTCTTTCCTTATATATCTAAATATAACAATGATGCATATTATCAATAGAAGTGTTTAAATAAATTTAATTTATATCCCTACAACAACCATTATATGAGATATGAACTTTAGTATATTACTGTAACAGATATGGATAATAACAAGAGAAATCAATACTAGCGTTATCATATTTATTGTATAGAATAAAAGGGCTATTGCGGTTGATCTTTAGTTTTAATTTCACACATTCACTTTCCCTTGGTTTTATATTTCACTGGCTCTCTCATGATTAGGATAAATTGGCATTTTAATTGTTTCAATAAAGATTATATAATTTGATTCACATCCCGGAGTGCCCGTGTATACACTTTTTTTCTCTTTTGTGTTTTGGCTACTTAACATAATCAGCTACCACTGCAACATTCAATTTCATGTCTCCAGCTTCCACTGTCTTTCCTCATGACAACCATACTAAATCACCGGAGGCTTTCACAAAATGCCAGTCGTCAATGGCTTTTAATATCGACAACTGATATTTTTCCTGTTGTAAAGTAGCACATTTTCCTCTCCAACAACTAAAATTGTTTTTCTGTTAACATATGTATCAAGCGTATATTATATATCTTAATATTAAAGTGTCAATTATATCCATAGACCTTTTGTAACCAATTTTGAACAATCGGTAAATGTTATTTTCTTGACTGACTTATCAATGAAAGTGGTCAATGTGCATAAAGCAGTTTACTTTTCCTTTAAACCGGGGCTGCCAAACTGACACCCCTCCAAATCATTTTGCTGCTCCTATATTCTAAGGAAACTTTATAGAGACTTTGTTTGAGGGCTTTTTAATACAATCGTATTTGGCAAATATGGTATTTTCTGCAGACAAAAACAGAAGTGCAGCCCTCTCCTTAGAAATATTTAGGATCCTATCGTTTCAATCCATCACCATTTTCTTTTGAATGGACTTGCAAGCAGTATGTTGCCCATTTCTTCCTTTGAGCTCTTCTGAACCAATTAGCACAAGGCACCAAGATTTATTAGAGGGGTGTCAGAAAACAAAGTTATTATATCATCCCTCACTCAACACATGTGAAGCTTTCAAGTAATGGAACAAGGGAGCCTTTACATTTTATTACATATCCATTTTAAAGATCTGCCTTAAAAATAATATTTTTACTTACCTCCACACAGATTATAGTAATGCCAGACCAAAACAGCCAAATCAAGAAAAAGGTAAGTTTGTGATGTAGTTTTACAAAACAACCCTACAAAAAATAAATAAGATATTGAATCAGAAAAATACACACACACTATCGACTATCACAAAGGGAACTTCAGTGTAAGAACATTTTCTTTAGCTATGCTTAATAAATATTGGTCATTAAGTTTTATTATTATATTACTATAATATTATGTGCATTTTATTATGTTACCAATTCCTAGTGAAATAATTAGCTGAATTTCTATGCAGGTTGTTTCAGCCAACAAAATGTTTACTTTACACTGTGTAGGTTATATGTGTTTGAGCTCACCTCAAGACTAGATTCTTGTATATCTACATGAAACTTTGCCAAAGCTGTTGTGCGTAAATTATTTGTAGAACTGGGCATATTTTCTGGTACTTATATAATCCCTGCCATCTTTTCATTGCTAAGCTGGTATCAAATTCCACAGTGGACAGAAACATCCGAATCTTGGCTTATTTGTCACCCTAGGTATGAATAAAAATTCTAACAATCATGGGCAAGTTGTAAATAAGGATAAAATTACCCCCTTGCATATGTTTTTTCATCCTACAAAAAGGATAAATATATATATATATATTATATATATATATATATATATATATATATATATATATATATATATATATATATATAAAGGGATAGGACAAAAAATGCAAAGACTATTGCCTGCAGGTGGCAGAAGGCACCATGGAGTTTACCATGTCCATTTTAATAAAGGCAGGCTTCATTTTCTTAGCCGAAGCCATACTTTTGGGGACTTACACATTTTACTAAAATTGAATTCACTGGATTTGTTTCAATTTATACACAACATAAAATCCAAGTACCCAAGAAAATATTTGTTTAAATCTAAATTTCCAGCTTCATTTTAGAATAATCCTGTAAATGTTATTTTTAAATTTGTGATTCTGTTTTGATAAGACCCATAAGGGCAAAATAACTGCAGCCACTGCTACATGTAAAGCTAGGTACACACTACAGGTTTTCTCAGAATTATCGTACCAAACACATGTTAAATGACTGTTGTTAGGTCCAATATTGCATTAGTGTGCGCTCCCATGATTATGTTTTATCATACCAAAGCATTGTATCGTTTCATTTGATTTTATAACTGGAAATCTTTAAATAAAAATCTTTATAAATGAGATAACGATGTCGGGCAAATTCTGAAGTGTTTATGCACTTACAACCAGCACTGTAGGCAGATCACCATAGAGTTTACAGAGTCACAAACTCTTCAGCAGATGGTTATGACAGATGAAGAGCGCAGATCTGAAGGGAAATCGGGAAAAAGTGTGTACACATGAATCAGCATACTGATCAGAATTATCAGTCGTTGGTAAAATCACACCAGGTGAAATTTTCTGTAGTGTGTACCTAGCTTTAGTAAGTGCTTTGCAATTGAGTGAGTTCTGTGCATAGGCCTCTGAATTTTAATGAAGCAATTAAATAATTTTACCGCAAAACAGTAGTTCCCCCACTTATTTTTGCATTGCATGTAATTAATCCCTGTTTCATCAGAAAGAGCACAGTATTGTAGGGATTACAGACAAGAGAATACAGAGAAGTCTGCAATATAAGCCAAGCCTACTAATTTGGTCTCTGCATTTTAAATAATTGCTTCTGACAAGTTTTGTATTTAGAGACACTAGTACAGCAGTGCACACTTCACACATTTTTGGTATGGGATTTTTTTTAATAGTTATTTACCTCTTGATATAATTTATTTGACTCTGTAAGGATTCCAAAGCATGCTGAAAAAGCCACATTACAGCAGCTCTTCGGAACACTGTGATTATCAGAGCGTTTGTACCATGATGTTGTTTCCCAGTCAGTGTAGTTTTGAAGACCACAGCAATGCAGCTAAGGACAAATATGGATATTCAGCAATGCAAGCAATTATAGTGGATAAAGTAAAATATATACACACACTTTTTTTTTTTTATACACAAAAAGAAATTACACACACACACACACGATATTAATAATATTTAGAAAATTACACATTATGCAGTGCTCATATAGTATAAAAGCTTGCATATACAGATGTTTGCATGAATTTTTTTTTTTTTTAAAAAAGCATATCAAACTATTATGGGTATGCATCTTCTCCCTTAACCTAATAGTTTTCACATAAAAATATTTATAGTTGGCTCGGATGAGCAAAAATGTGGTATATTATGTTAACATGAGTAATTTTCTCACATTCATAGGATAATAAAGTACATCTCTAAGCAGCATTCACATTTACTTTTAAAAAGATCTTCAGTAAGTGAGCATACTAAGAATTGTTTCATAAACATACTTGATGCAGCCCAAATTTAATTTAAATCCAAACTGTACAATAGCTAAAACAATTTGTACTAGGCATTTCTATTTTCAAGTAATTAGCAATAACAAACTTAAAAAAGGCACCTCATTCTGAATTTTATTAACAATCCCATAGTTGCTATCATTATACTGCTGGAATGCATTCAGCATTGGTCGTAGCTCATGGTCCATCTGGAAAATATAAGTAATAAACAAAAAAAACATCAAAATGTAAATATATGTACAATACAGCAAGTAATAAAACATGATTATTAAAAAAAACAAAAAAACACCCCACATGCACACTGTACCGTAAACAAATGACACATATGTAATAAGAAATCTATCACTTGGTATTGGTCTGCTGACACATTACCTATATGCTGGAAGGCTAATCACTGGCTAAGAGACCCCAATCTACTATGATGAGGCTACACCAAATCATATTGGGGTACAATTTTCATTTTATATGGCATGCAAATGGCATTTAGAGTTAGCTGCACCTTAGCTCAGCTCTTTGCCCTGCCTCCCACTTTTTCTTATTCTCATCAATATAAAACCATTGAATGCTTGTGTATACTGTTTGTGAACGAAACGCTAGCATGGAGTATCGACATCACACCAAAAACAACGTTTTAGGGATATACCAAACTACCATCTATTCAACTGCTTCATCCACTGATCTCAGCTGCAATTGCTGTTGCCATACCTGTTCTATTGCTGACTGAGGGGGCTGTAAAGTAGCCTACACCTCCTCATTTGCTCTGCACAACTTGGATCAATTGTTTCTCCCCACACTCCATTGCCTATCATAGCTAATCCACATTCATCTTCATATCACTCCACCATGCACCTACTCCATTAACCTTCACTCTTTCATCACACTTCCCTTCAAATATATCTAGCCTCTTCAGCATCCTATTTATTAGTCCCTATTATATCCCCTTCAAAACTTCCCTCCTTGCAAGTCTGAAGCCCTGACCTGTTTTGTTTTCTGCACCCACCATACTCACAGGCCTATAGAGGCAGAAACAAACCTCACACTGTTTATGAATACCCTCAGCTTAGAAGACCCATAGATCCTCTTCAGAAGTCATCACATTTAGCAGCTCCCTTTTTGTGAGAATGCTGTGTATTCACCAATACTTAGTTATCCCCAAGACATCCGTAGTAGTAGGGACTTCACAGCTTAGGGTACTTTTTGGGTGTGTACAGAAACGCATGAGACAAGCAGGAAGGGCCGGACTGGGACTAAAAATCAGCCCTGGCATTTAAAGTACACAGGCCCACCTCAGTTCTAGCAGGAAAGAAACTTTGTGCCGCCATACAGAAGCGGCACCGAAAAGGGTGTGACCACATTGTGTTGTGGGTGTGGCCAACACGGGGCAATGATACATACATTAAAATAAAAAAACATTACATTTATCACGCCATCCCCCGAGGCATATTATGATACCCCAGCGCACTGTATCTATGCTTCTGGTGCTACCGACATCCATCAGGGTGCGAACTTCCTGTAGAGTGAGCAGGGACGCTCTTAGTCTCACGAGATTACCAAATCTTGTGAGATTTAGAGGTCCTCGGCTTGTTGTGCAGTCTGTGTCCTATTCAGGGACTGGGAGCAGCTATCCGCTCCCTCCTGCTAATCAGAGCTGGATTAACGCTCGGGGGGCCCGGGATATATAAGACAGGGAGCCCCTATTATGTAACACGGTTATCATTTTAGACAAATTTTAGACAAATACACAGGCAATACTATGTGCAATACTGTTAGTTGCACGCAGCTCTGCCTTCACAAGCAGTACATTGGGAAGCGGGACATACCTCCCAACTGTCCTTGTAGTCTGACCGAATCTCACTAAACGAGACAGCCACCAAAATTTGAGACTTCCCCACCAGATTCAGGACAGTTGGCAGACTGTCCTGCTCTCTCCTACCTGTCTTGTCACTTTCACCACCTGTGGCTGCTGGTGTCTTTAGTTCAGTTGCTGCTTGTCTGGATACTGAAATGTTAGAGGCCCTATTTGGAAAAATAATAGGTACATGTAGTTTAGAAAACTCCAATCAGCCCTGGTGTTTAATCAAAACAAACCATGTTTTATAATTAGGCCTCCCTCCAGCCCCAACATTAAAATACTAGTATTCACATTTAGTATAAATAGCTGCTGCTGCTGATGATGATAAATAAACCCTCCCTCCCTCCCAACAACCCCAGCAATAAATTAAATAGCATTTATGTTTAATAAATATACCTATTTCCCGCAACCATTACTGCCATTAAATAATTTGTATTCACAATAAAGACATTTTTCCCCAAACCACCCCAGCATTAAAGGTCCAATCACCCCCATCTTAAATTGCTAGGACTCAATATTAAATTAAATCAACCCACATCTCCCCACAAATAAAATTGCACCAATTAAATAACTAGCCCCCACCTAAACTCCAGCATTAAATTAATAGCCTACCTCCCACATTATATTAACATTCTTCTCCTTCCCTCATGCCTGAGTACATGCCCCCAATTGATATTATGCCACACAGTAGTGCCCCCAAATCATATTATGCCACACAGTAGTGCCCTCAAATCATATGATGCCACACAGTAGTGCCCCCAGGTCATATGATGCCCCAGTTTTCTGTGTGGCATCCTCTCCCCTACCCCATTTTCTGTTTGCACCCTTTCCCCCCCCCCATTTTGTGTACTTCTCACCTTCTTTTCTATCTGTCTGTTTCTGTCTTCTGCTCGCCTGTGCAGATTTGAAACATTCAGTCATGTGGCTGGTTCCTGGGAAGGAGCCAGTCACCAGGAAGTGACGGTCCCGTGATGGGCCCGGTCCTGACTGCTCGGGTCCAGGCCCATCTGACCATTTGCCAGAAGTGCCAGATGGCCATTCCGGCCCTGCGAGCAGGATAGAGAGAGATAAATGCAAGGGCACTGAGGATCTTGGAGCAAAGTACAGAGGCTAGCAGCAAACTGGGATAGAGCCATAGTGCTGGGTACGCTCAGGCCTGGTAAAGATCCAAAACAAGGTTGTGGAACAAGCTGGAGACAGTTTATTCACATATCTCCACTACCCTCCCTCCCCTTTTACTGTGCACTTTGATATGAGAGATCTGTTAGTAACAACCTCTAATCCATACATGATCTGTTCATTTAAAATCCCTTAACCTCCTTACCATTACAGGACCCTGGCTTAGCTCCTCTGACACTACATAGCCAGCAGCTCTCTCCCACTGGGGGACCCTCCCTCAGCCTCACTACTAGACCCAGAAACAGACAAGGTGGTGGAATAGGCTTTCTACGCGCACAAAATCATCATACAGTAACATTTCTTTATACCAAATCCCACACACCTATGCTCCCCAGTCCACACTCTGTTTGTTGTTTCCTACAACCAAAGACCATTTGTGCACTCATCATCATTTTACCCTATAACCTTCCCCCTCAACGATTACCTCACAAATTCTCTTCTTTCTCTTCCCCACTGCATACCAAGCTAGCTCAACCACCGTCACCACTGGCACACTGATCTTTTAAAAACACGCTCATATCTCACCAATTCTAAAGGAAGCACCTCTCTCTTCAACTACCGCCCTATTCCTCTACTACAATATGCCTGCAAACTATCTGAGCAACTTGTTTACAACCGCCTATTCCACAATCTCTCCTCTCATTCCATTGTTGACTCTCTGTAAATTGTCTACTGTCCCCAACATTCCTCTGAGACTGTACTCACAAAAGTGTCAATGATCTACTTACAGCAAAGTCTAAGGGTAATTTCTCTATACTCAACCTCATGGATCTCTCTACTGCTTTCTTCTCCTGCACACTCTACATTCAAATGACCTTCTTGACACTATTTTCATGGTTCACTTTCTACCTATCAAACCACTCTTATGGTTTATATCTATAGCACATTTCCCCATCCATCCTCTTAGAGTCCCACAAGGCTCTTTTGTGGTACATCTCTTTTCTTGGTGAACCAATTTACTCATTCGGCCTCCAGCACCACCTCTACACTGACAACACCCAAATCTGCCTCTCCCCTTCTGTACGCTCTCAAGTAACCAAAGGTCCTGCTGCTATCTCACATGGATATCTCAATGCTATCTAAAGCTCATCATGTCCGAAACCGAACTTCTATTTCTTCTATCACAGAGTCACCATCTCCCTCATCATCAAAAACACTGCAATTTCCTCAGGTTCCCAAGCCCACTGCCTTAGTGTCACTTTATTTCACCCTCTGCTTTCCTCACATCCAGTCTCTACCCTAGTCCTGTTGCCTCCATCTAAGAAATATTGTCAGAATACACCCTAAAGTATGTTCTTTTCTTATCCAAGATGCTACAAGAAATCCGATCCTCCTTCTCATCTTCCACCTTGACTACTGCAGCTTCATCCTGTCTGGCATTCCCCTAAACCTTCTTAAGTGCCACAGCAAGACTGATCTTCCACTTGTGCCTCTAAACATCTGGCACACCACTTTACAGATCCCTATACTGGCTCCCTGTTTCCTTGAGTATTCAAATTACTTAATCTTTGCCTATAAAGGCACTCAACCCTGTCACTGCTTCCCACATCTCAAATCTAATATAGAAAAATGCTCCTTCTGAGATCTACATCGGACCTCAGCTATTGCCTCTACCTCTCACTCCCACTGTCCACCGTGTTTGTTTTTCTAATTTAAATTTTGTTTATTGAAGATTATATAACAAAATACAAAATGTGTAAAAACATTGTAAAAAAAATAGTAATAAAAAACAAAAGCATAATTTTCATATCTTCTCAGGAAGCAAACAATTGGGAAAGGGAGGGGAGGGATCCACTGTGTTCTAATATCTAATGTGACATATGGACTGAATATTATTTTGGTATGTGTTCTATGGAATACTCATGGGTAGATTTTTTTTTCAGTTAAGAATTTTTAATTTGAGGATAGCCATTTGAAATGCCTATTTTATTATATATTTTATTTACTTCCATTAGTGTTATTATTCATTTTACCATTTGATCAATCATAATGAAAATTTAGTCATTTTATTTTTATTCATTTATTTTCCCACCTTCAACTTTGGTTGTGGACTCAATCATTTTAAAACAAATCGGTGGCTGTTCATACCACATTGAGACTACCTTTAAGATCACAACAGAAGACTTATGTTCTGTTCAACTGACACTTGGAAAAAACACGTGAAGATAGCTGCAAGTATTTATTTAATTAGTGTGTGTGTAGTCTACAGCTGGATTGACTTTCATTTTCTTCACTATTTTCAAATCTTATTATTGACCATTTACTGATTATGTGTTTTGCACATATAAGGAGAATGGAAGTCTGATTCTGTCTCTAATATGAAGGGACACATTTCCATCATTTAGGAATTGCATACACACCACTGCTATAAGACAATTGCCGCTGGTTATTTTGCAAATCTGAGTCATTATCCTTTGGAGGTTTTTATTTTTATATTTATTTTTGCATAGAAACAAAAGCAGTACAGTTTGAGATTTTAGAACTCACACACATCATTTCTCAATGGTATGCAAAGTCTCACAGAAAGATGCTGTGAGATACATGCTCGCATAAGGAGACAAATAGTAGTATTACAATATATTACCAGTTGTAGCATGATATCTGTCAGTTGATTTGTAATCAGATTAACATCCCCAAATTTGGTGCACAAAAAACAGGTATTCAATGTGTGTGTTTTATATAGTCCTATTAATAAAATATGTCATTTTAATATTTTTACCAGTTGTGTATTTAAGTGTGGAAGTATTTAATGATCTCAGCGCTGTATAGGTTTATGCTTTTGATCTAATTTTGCGGAAAAAAAAGATTACTCATAGAGCAGCGGGACCAGTCACTGACCACGCTTATTGAGCTATATTCATTGTGCACCACTATGGGGTTTTGTAATATCATTGTTAATACTGCATTTGTGAATTGAGAATACATGCATATGTAAATATAAAAATGCTGAAGGCATAACAGTACTCTTCTTGACCTCTGTTGTAAGGCCAGGGAAAATATTTTGTTTAAGCTTGATCTTTGTCACTCATGTATAGCTGATTACAGGTGCTTCTATGCACTTTTTAATTAGTGATTAGCTATCTCATCTTTCCACAAATCGCCATTAGAAACCTGAGCAATACTGGTTGTCTGAGATATTCGGCATGAAGATTTCCATCATGTTGCTTAAAGAAACACAATGTGAAAGTCAAGGCACGTTGTAAATAGAGCTACCAATAAAACAAATATATATTATATAACTTGTATATATACATTATATGCAAAGTGTCCACTTGGGTATAACTGCTTATTAATGCAAATATCTAATCGGCCAATTACAGCAGTAACTGTAAGCATGCAGACATGGTCAAGAGGTTCAGTTGTTCAGATAAATGCCAGAATGGAGAAGAAATGTAAACTAAGTGACTTTGACCATAGAATGATTGCGTGAAAATCCCAGGATACTCAGTCACTTTCTAGATCTTATATAGAATGGTGTACAAAACAAGAAACATCCAGTGAGCAGCAGTTCTGTAAGACAAAGTGTCTTGTTATTGAGAGGTCAGAGGAAAATTGCCAGACTGGTTGAAGCTAACAGGAAGTTAGCAATGAACGTAAAAGGACAATGTCATATCGGATATGTTATGGGCAAACAAAATTAGCACCATAACCAGAGCACACCGTACCCAGACTGGAACTTTGTGCTGCAGTACTAGCTGTTGAATTGACTGAGCTCATCTCATCTGAATTGTCTATTAAGCTTGCAGGAGCAAAAATCTACACAGACAGTAAAGTAGTGTTAGGCTACATTTACAATGAGACCAGACTGTTCCATGTTTACGTCAGCAATCAAGTGCTACGGATTAGGAGATCCGCCAATCCAAAACAGTGGCACTATGTATCTACCGTTCACAATGCTGCAGACCACGCTACAAGAGCTGTCACAGCCAGTCTCGTTAAAGACACTTCATAGCTCACAGGACCTGAATTCTTGTACAAAGCAGATTGGAACATTTCAGAAAGCGACACATTTGAGCTAGTAGACAGAGACTCTGATGTCGAAATCCGTACACAGGTGACTAAAATCCATACTGCGATTTCAGATTGTCAATTCGAGGCTCACAGATTTCAAAGATTCTCAACTTGGAAATCTTTTGTCAGAGCTATTACTTGCCTAACCCACATAGCTCGGTCATTTAAAATAGCCACACCTGTAAATTCAAGTGGATGTAAGGGTTGGCCATCACTGTCAAAATACTTACATAGTAACTGAGACACAACAATCCAAGAACCTCATTATCTGGGTTGTGCAACGTCAAGCCTATACTAGAGAGATTGACTGCATTACCAGTAGAAAACCTATTCTTAAAGACAGCGATAATTTGCTGAGAGTAGGAGGCCGTCTTGAAGAAGCAAACTTAGAACCCAATGAGAAGAAATTTAATCATTGCTGGAAGTCACCATGTTAATTCTTTAATTGTGCAACACTATCCCAATGAAGTCAAACATCAGGGACAAATATTTATGGAAGTGGCTCTACGATCAGCTGGGTTCTGGATCATTGGAGCAAAAAGATGTGGTTCTCAAACTCAGAAGATGGCCAATCTTCCAGCAGACAGGCTTAGTACAGAACTTCCCTTTTCGAACATTGGTCCCTGGATTGTAATCACCCGACATACTAGAGGGGCAAACGCAAACAGTAAGCGTTGGGCAGTTGTATTCACTTGTATGACTATCAGAGCCGTTCATATTAAAGTGATAGAATCAATGGACACTTTAAGCTTCATTAATGCCCTTAGACATTTCATTGCCATCCCTGATCCTGTAAAAACGCATCTGCTCCGACAGAGGCACTAACTTCGTTGGAGCAGCCAAAGAACTTCAAATTTGCTTGAACATCAACACTAAAGGTGTGCAGAGATACCTTAGTGAACAGGGTTGTGCATGGACCTTCAACCCACCTCATTCATATCACAAGGGACAGACCTGGGAAAGAATGATCGGGATAATTTGCAAAATACTTGATTCCATCTTCCTACAGGTATAAACTGCAAGACTCACTCATGAGTGTTTAACAACCGCCATGGCTGAAGTCTCAGCTATTGTCAATTTTAGACCTCCGACTTCAGTTTCTAATAACCCAGAAGATCCATTTCTGATTAGTCCTAACACTCTTCTTACCCAGAAAACTGGGGTTATATAAACATCAATGGAGGCAAGTACAAAGTATTGCAAACACCTTTTGGGACAGGTGGAAGAGACAATATGTCACGGGCACTAGGAGTCTTTACCCAGGGATCACCAGGTGATGGACTTACCAGAGCAGTATAGATGATAATATGATACTCTGGTAGCAGGGTGATCACGGAACAGGAGACAGCAGATGGTAGAGAATGCTCGTGGAAAGTCTATGACTAGCAGCACTGGTAATATATAGGTAGTAGTACACGAGGAACTGAATGGACAAAGGAAACGTGAGGGTAGTCAGTGGTCTGCGGTAGCAAGTTGTACCACTGCTATAGTGAGGAGGAATGTCCAGAAGCAATGAGGAGGTGATGAGTCAGCGGTCTGCGTTTAGCAAGTTGTACCGCTGTCTATGTGAAGGAATGGAATCCAGGTGGAGGTATCCGGGAAGTCAGTGGTCTGCGTTAGCAAGTTGTACCACTGCTATGTGAAAGGATACTGGAAACAGGTGACTCAGGAAACAGGGAACAGTGGTCTGCCTCTAGCAAGTTGTACCACTGAATATATATGTGAGGAGGAGCACGGGGAGAGAAATGCAATACAGAGTATACACGGGCACACTGAACTTGATCCCACGATGATATGCACAATATAGTAATGACTGAACAGCACTGCACAATAATACAAAGTCACAGGAACTATCCGGGCAAAAGGTAACACAGTCAAATGATGGCAATAGTCTCAGCAGATAGTAAACTCCAGAGGAGAACAACTCAGTCCAGCAAGATATGCAATACACCAGCACAGTCAATGAGAAGTATGCATACCGTGGTTCAGGAGCAGGCTGTCAGACAGGAGTGCAGAGATACCTGAACGGCTGGAGGCCGGCAGGATGCGAAGTCCCAGGAGGGTAGAAGCGGTAATCAAGTAGGTGCAGCGCACAGGTAGGTAGACCAGCAGGGATAGAAACAAATACTCAGGAAGCAGTAGTATATAGAACTGGACACCTGGAGAACACTGAAGAGTAGAGATGGTCTAGACGAGATGAAAGCAGCGGGGCGTTGATCCGGTGCAGACTGGCGAGTAGACACAGGCAGGAACACTGTAGAAGCACGGAGAGCGGATCAGCTGGCTGCAGACACGAGTAGAACTGAAGGGTAGCGGCAAGCAGGACACTGCAGGTACACGGAGGTAGCGGATAGGAATCAGCAGGTGCAGTCACGATGAAACACGGGAGAGTTGAAGTGAGTTGATAACTGTAGTGCACGGAGGCAGCGGATAGGAATCAGCTAATACAGTCACGATGAAACACAGGAGAGTTGAAGTGAGTTGATAACTGTAGTGCACGGAGGCAGCGGATAGGAATCAGCTAATACAGTCACGATGAAACACAGGAGAGTTGAAGTGGTCTGGAAACCACAGGAGAGTTGAAGTGGTCTGGAAACCACAGGAGAGTTGAAGTGGTCTGGAAACCACAGGAATCAGCTGGGCTGAATACACGAGGAAACACAGGAACACCTTCAGAGGCTCATGGGGAATGAGACTCCAAGATCAGGCAACGAGGTATGGAACTCAGGTGCTTTAAATAGGGAGTGTTGCCTGATCAGCCAATTAACTAAAAGGAACCTGAACAGAAGGTTTGATAGGGCTGCGCATGCGCAGACCCTCAGGATGGTGGACGGCCACGGTTCCTAAACACACGGGAAGAAGCACTCACAGTCTGGTGAGTGACACAATACATCACTACCTTGCAACCAAGGAACAAGTGATATGTTGCTAAACCCAACTTAAAACCTGACGATGTTGTGCTCGTCAGAGATTGCTAATCACAGCTCAATGAGTCACCTTTAAGTCTTGTCACCGAAACATTCCCAAGAAAAGATGGGAAGGTCTGTAAGGTCAAGGTCAAGATCTGCAAGCACTGAGAGACTAAGTCGTCTCTTATACCAGTATCTGAACTGATCTTATCGGTACCTTTGTAGAATTAAGTGGTGGCATCAGTTAATACCAGGCGGGAAATGTTACACCTTCAGCATTTTTATATTTACATATGCATGTATTCTGCGTAAACTCCACCTAGTGGCTAATCTGGTATTAGATTAAAATTGAACTCTCAGGGCCTCTGTAGTTTAGTTTCCAGTGCACCATGGGTAATTACAGGAGGTCTCCATTTTAGATATTACATGCCAAGTAGTAAGAGGTGCATTATATCTCTCCCCTTAGCACAGTATCGATGGTAAGAATGCTCCCTAGCTATGCACTTTTGCCATGTTTTTTAGGTTTGCATTACATTGCATCTGTTCCAGTTGTAAATGTATACCATCATTTCTGTATTACAGTTTTACCACTTGAATTATCATGTTCTTAACTACTTGAATAAACAACATTAAAGTAGGAGTGGTTATGCTGCCTGTCTAAAACTTCCCTTTGGCCAAAATATAATCAGTGAGGACAGAATAAGAGCCCCAAATATTCTCCACCCTAATTTCTGGGGACAATACTTGTTCTGTGGAGTTGACCTTCTAAAAGCTGCTAACACAACCCTTACATCACGTCATGGGACACAGGATACAAAAACAGTTCTACAACAAACGTTAGTGAGTTGTAAGAAAAGGAGGAGAAAGAAGATGACAGCAGAAGGCGAATACTAGTGGACTAGATTACTGGACGGATTATGGATTTACTAGATTACTACTACCACCACCACCACCGGTGTGATGAAACATGGTGTCCTATTCCCCAGGTTCAAGCATGTGCCGACAAATACTTTTAGCACTATGTTCCTCAGGGGTTACCATGTGCAATGGGCAGTGTGTGTCAAGCAATTTCAAGGAGCTGAGCACATTATCTGCTAATATTTGATTATTAAATTGTGCCTTAAAAAGGCTATTGACCACTGTAATATATGCCCAATCTGCTGTTTTGATCTCCAATGTATGACTAAAGGCTGGGGTGCTAAGACAAACTCTGCACTGCCCCAGATAACAAAGTTAAGAGTGTGTGGTCTCATTTGTGTTCTCGCCCTTGCCCTGGAAAACTCTCAGCCAGACCTGCAGGAGCTGAACCCAGCAGGTATTTAGGAGGCCGAAGTACCCATGCCTACTCCCTTTTGCAGATTTCACCATTCAAAAGGAATGACAAGGCAAGACAGTCTTCCACCCCCTTTTAGGGATCTCGGCTGGGAAATGCTGGCAGATTAAAACTTCCATCACAGGAAAGGCAAACAGTGTTCAAGTACTGACTGGGTACTGCAGTTGTGACTGGTCTGAATTTCATGACTGGAATCTGAGACAAGTAGGGTCAAAGTGAAGCTTCAATAGGTTTGTAGTGTAGTTGTGGATGAGTGTTAGGGTTCCTCAATGAACAAGTATGGCCTTTCCAAGATAGAGAAAGTGCCGAGTCTTGGCAGATACAACGGGTTCCTGTCCGCACATTTTTCACAGGTGAGTACCCACCTAAGTCTGGGTGATACCTGGACTGGACCAGTAGGATGCAAGTGATCCAGACTTCTTAATGGGATAAGTCACTCAAAGACTAGAGATGCTCCCTGACACCCGTGAACTGGTTTTGGATCTGGATTAGCTTTGCGTTTTGATTTTGGCAAAACCGCCCTCGTGTGTTTTGGTTTTGGATCTGTATTTTTTAGAAAAATTGCTAATATATGCTAAAATCACATAATTTTGCTCTTTTTTTGTTCCTACATTATTATTAACCTCAATAACACTAATTTCAAGTCATTTGCAGTCAATTTTGACCACCTCACAGGTCACAATATTATTTTCATACACTTTCAAACAAAAACTGCAGAAGTTCTTGCCAGTGATAAGAAGGCCATTGTCATGCTTGGGCATAAGACCAAAAACTCCACCACTTATGTGTGGAATTATTTTTACCCAAATCCTGACAACAGTTGTCTAGCCATTTGTAACGTTTGTAAAGCCACAGTCAGTAGAGGTAGGGACCTTAACCATCTAGGATCCTCATCCATGCTATGCCATTTGAAAAGAGTTCATGAAAAGCTCTTGGGAAAGTCAGAAACTTATGCTAAAAAAATAACAACAAGCAGTCCAGCATCAGCTACCTCCCTTCTCTCATCTAGATCCCAGCACCTGCAATCTATACCCCCTACACCTTCATCATCAATATCCTCACAAGTGATCAGCGTTAGTCCTGTATCCAAGTTGCTAATGCGAGATGACTCCACCCCTATCCAGGGTGTCGAAGTCGTATAATTGGATGAACGAAAGTATATTGGTTAATATTGTTTTGCCTTGCGACTGCGATCAGTAACGTGGCATACTGCGATCGCACAGTAAAATACGCACGCACAGTCGCACTACAACATTTAGTTATTTATATATATTTCATATTTATATTGATTCAATTCCACAGTGATTTATGAGCAGATAGTATTTAGTTTATTATTAGTTTATATATTATGATTATATATACACTTTAGTGTTATTTAAGGTTCAGGTTGCCGAAGAGATCGCACATTGCATACTCTAGTTAGTGATGTTAGGGAATAAATACTTAAAGTGATACTGACTATAAAATGCTAATAGACTAGTTGAAACTGGAGTCTTGGTGGGAAAAGTCAGAGCACACCCCTGGAGAGATGACCCCCACCTTTGGATATTTTGGTTTGAACTGGCCTATGACCTGCAGCACTCTGGACCTTCCTGATACCTGGACCAATAGAAGCAAGCCACACCATCTGCATTGTTCTCACTGTAACACTGAGTGTATATAATAACAGTTCTCACTGGCACTGGCCTCAGTCTACTCTGACCACAGTATTCTGGAGCGAAATTCTGTTCGCTGTATGTATTTATCTTTTGGTATTGGCTGTACTGTATTATAATCATGTATTGAATTGTTACATTTTGCATCTGCTAAAATAAATTACTTTGTGCTTTGGAAACACAATACAATCGTTTATGCAATGCTTATTTGAAAACGATAGAATTATTTTAATAATTTGGGGGCTCTTAGCGGTGAGGTTACGTTATCGGATGGTATGCAACGCTTATGGATTTTGGTTCCTCAACAAAGGGTGGATTGATGCGTCACATACGGGAAAGAACGCACTATGTTCAAAACCTGCTGTTCACTCTGTGTTGCGAAACCGAATGTCCATTGTTGCATAATCTGAAGGAACGCTAACTTGAATCTAGTGGCAAGAAAGAAAAATGTTTCTTTTTATTGTCAGTTTACGTTTTAAAGGTATTGCATTGCATAGCGTCTGTGTACTTCCTGCTTAGCGTATATGAACTTCCGGTATTTTTGTCACGTTTTTAAACAGTCGTGTTCATAGTCTGTTATATATGCATAGTATAATCACTTGTTAAAGCCTCTGAAAATATATTACTATTGTTTGGGAAATGTATTTTCTGTACAGAAAACAAAAGATTATGTGTGTGTATATGTGAATGTTATGCATAAAAGACAAAAGTATATTGGTAATGGAATATAGGTTTTTTGCACGCGCGCCCAATACTAATCACGACGTTTACTGATAACTAGCAAGTCTGCATCCTGTCCGCACAACAGCAGTTCCCAATGGGAAGGCGGACAGAGATGGTGTAGTTATCCTTGAGCGGTGCGATTTGACCGCATAGTAAGGCCGTGATTGAGTATTGGGAGAGCAGCACTGAACTGTTGAAAAGAGATAGCGCTATGGTTCAGGTGTGTCTGACGGGGCACGGTAAAAAGGTGACCTGACAACAAAGGTTCTGTTCTAAGGGTGAGCAGGATATAAAGAGACCATTGTGTGAAGTGGTGTTCTGCTCTAACAAAAGAGCAGGGGAAAAAAGAGACACACACAGAGTATACATGGCAGGTATACTCGAAGCGACCACAACAGGTTTTCGCGGCATTCCCAATAGTAATCGCAAAGCTTACGGATAGTTAGTATCTGTAAGCGGTGCGATCGGACCTCATGGTTGATTTTGTGCAGCCGTGATTGTGACTTGGGAGATGTGGGAGGAAATACGCTGCAACCACTGATATTCTTGATTGATATCGGTTGCTAACAGTGGTAAAGTACTCAAATTAGGAAAAGTAGGGTATTGCGAAGTTGGTACTTGTCTGATACTAGTTGTGTTAGAAGGTGGGTGGCGTAGCCTGATTAAATCGTCCACGGTTGATCTCTAGTAGGCTCTGTTTGAAACGAGAACAGTTAGAAAGGCCCTTTTTGTGTAGTGTTGAGAAATAGGTTGTTTTCACAATGGCTGCGAAGCAAATGCTAGAGATAGTTGATGTTGTGCTGCCTAATGAATGGCTGGTTGGTTCGGCAAAGTATGTTATGCATAATAAATATGGTGCGTATGCAACAGCATACTGCGACAAATGGGTCAAGATGACCCGGGAGTGTTTGAGTCAAAATTACCTATGTTTGGGAAAGGTTTCAGAGGTGTTAAATAATGTTAGAGATAAAGTACGGTTGATTAAATCAACAAGAACGAGAATTGAACATGATTACTGTTTAAAATTGTGGCAACAAGAAGGGTACACGTGGCAAGGGAGCGCGTGCTCAGAGGAAGTAGGCGTGGCGCAAAGCACGCGCACAACGGAAGTGAGCGTTGCAAAGCGTGGAGAACTGAGCGCATGCACGCCCTTGCCGCAAAATGCGGTTGGGGTGGTAGGTACAGCCAATACCAGCATGAGCTATGACACAGTAGAATGTTCCTGGAGACTTTGTAATAATAGGGCTGTCAGTGTTCTTCAATTTTTGTTTCAGCAATGAACCCAGCCACCTCTCCTGTTTCTGAGTGAGCTATGGTACAGTGAAATGTAACTGCAGATTTAGACCAAGCCAGCCAGCCCTATAATTTCTATGTCAGCAATGACAATTAGCAATGGAGCTCTCCTGAATGTCACTGTAGACTTTGAAAAACACTGCTACCCCCTCCTCTTTCTATTCTACCTATGTTGCTTCCCAACTGCTCTATAGACTGTGCTACCCCTTCTATGTCCCTCTGTGAAGTGGCGCTGGATCGCCGTGGAGGGTGGTACTTCTAGAATCCAAAACTCCCGAGATCCGGTGACCTAACAATGACGTTTTGCCTCATTTTCAATTCCGAAAAAGCGTTAAAGTAGCTGGCTCGGTACGCAGATATGCTAAGTTCGGGTAAGTTCGTTTCTCGGGGAATTCAGTGTGCATGCAGAACTAAAGCTCCTCCTCCTTGTTCTCCAGGCTGCTGGGACAGTGTGTGATGTCACACACTGTCCGGGCACTGGGAGCTGCTGACACAGCTTGCTCCCTCCCCCTTAACATTCCCCCCCCTAAAAAAAATTGCAGGTGGGTGCACGCTACCTGTTGTGTTTTGGTTCTTTTATAATCACTTTAATACTTTTTTTTTTTTTTTTACAAGTCTGTGTAAAGCCAAGGCTCCAGTAATATGTTCCCCGCCCCTCCCCCCCCCCTCTCGGCGCCCCTGCATACATCTCAAACCTCATATCAAAATATTCTCCCTGTCAGATCTATCTCTGACCTGCGCCTTGTCTTGTCTCTGATAACCACCTTTCACTCACGCCTACAGGACTTCTCTCGTGCTACTTCCCACTTATGGAATTCCCTACCATGCCCAATCAGACTTTCCAAAAGCCTTCAAATCTTTAAACATTCTCCAAAATCCCACGTCTTTTTTAAAGCTCATCCCTGATGATACCATTCACACTAATACACTCACAATTGTCACAATCTCCACTCTAAGCCACACCCGCTCCTTTTATTTCAGTTGTGCCCTCTTCCATTTAGAATGTAAGCTCTGTAATGAGCAGGTTCCTCTAACCTTCATGTCTGCATTTATTTTGTTTGTCTTTTATATCCTTATCAAAATATATATCTCCTTATTTTATGTATGTTCTTGTTTTCCCTACTGTACGGCTCTACGGAGCACTGTGGCGCCTTACAAATCTACGATAATCATTATATGAAGAAAAATTAAGCTGTGTCAATTCTTTCTAGCTAAAATAGTTGTGTGAAATTTTGATTAACACCACCAACTTGTGCATAATATATATTTAGGTTTAAAGTAAAAGAGTATAGTTACCCATTGTATGTGAAGATTTTTTATTTTTTTTTGGGGGGGGGGGGGGGTGTTTGCACTACCAACCTTCATCTGCAACTGTTTTAAAACATAGGTAGCTCCATGGTTGAATTTCTGGGAGAATATGCAGGGTTGATAAATCAGCAATATTTTATGGAGGAACCCAAAGACCATTAAATGTTACGATTTTATAGGTAGTTCTGACATGCTCAGTTACCCTTCATATGTAAAACTTCGCCCCTATGATTAGCTGCATCCAGGGCCGGATTAAGAAAATGGAGGCCCCGGGCTAAGGGTATTGAGAGTCCCCCCCCCCCCCATGAGCCCCCCTCTATTTGAGCTTACCTCCTTCCGTTCTTCTGTCACTCCCTGTAGTGCTCCTGCAGCACACAGTAATCTCCTTACTGAGGAGATCTTGCGAGAGTGAGACTATGACTCACAGTCTCACTCTCACAAGATCTACTCAGTAAGGAGATTACTGCGCACCACGGAAGCACTACAGTGACAGCAGGCAGCTAACAGCATAACATTTGCTATTAGCTGCCTGCCATTCTCCAGCGAACAGTCAGAGTCCCTGCCCCGATGAATTCCAGGAGGCCCCCCAGATGCCTGAGGCCCCTGGGCTCTAGCCCAGTTAGACCTCGGGTTAATCCGACCCTGGCTACATCATCACTACTTACTTGATAATGATCTATTAGCTAGGTATCAAAATAGACAAATGAGTCAATGCAGCAAGTGATCTCAACAAGTGACCCCTAGCTGTTGAGCAGACTCTTGTAAACACAAAGCAAGCCTGCATAGTCAACTATTCCAAACAGTGAAAAGTTGACATTTTATGTTGTAACAATGATTACAATATATTACCATACAGTAATAGAAAATGGCTATACTTTATATGAATGCTGTACTTACCCTGTTTATATACACATATGCCAATACCAATCCAGTGCTCAATAAGCAAAGTAAGACCACAATGAAGTACATGAACTGAAAGACAAAATTTACTAAAAATCATGCATATCAAACTTACCAAATTTATAACATTATTGAATAGAAGCACATAATATGGTTATCCACATAAAAAAAAATGTCATAGAATATTACAGTCCTCATTAAATCATGTGCATAGTGCTCTATTTAGCCATAGAAAATTTTTAAGAAATAATGTGTGTTCTTAAACAGTGTGGCTGGAGTACTTAAAATTAAATAACTTAAATAATTGTATAAATTTATTTAAATTAATAGCACAGGGCACCAATTTATGTAATTGCAAATGTACTGGTTTTTTTTATATTGTGTTGTTTTTTTTTCGGTAGAGGAAATGTATTTATTTCAGTGCCATTGGAGGAAATTGGATTTGTGTAACTTTTCTAAAAGGAAACCTACATACTAATTAATTATTTTCATGTGAAGTGACTAACACCTCTTTTTAGCCTGAAAGCACAGCAGGGCTGTCTAGGCTGCAGCATAGAGTGAAAGGCTTTGGGGGGTGGGGGGGTCAAAAGATTGTAATAAAAAGAATTATAATAAAGTAAATTTTAATATATAGAATAGTTGTTCTCCAAAGTAAAAATAAAACATGGAAAATAAAAAAAATGTAGCAAGGTTTTAATCTGGATGAATTCCTGTGGTAAAGGCTGACGACAATGAGTCATTATCAGGTGTAGGATAGGCGATGATGGCCCCCTCCCCTTTCCACCCTCAGTAGTGCTTGTTCACACCTTTATTGCACTATTAGTTCTGATTTCAAGTTAATTAAAAGAGTGAACAATTGCTGTGACTTATTTAAAAAAATTTAGTGGATCAGAGTTTTGAGAACGTGTGAACGTAAAAACAAGTGTAGGGGTGTGAAGGAAGCTGGATTTTAAATTAAAGAAGAGTTCATTTTTACATTTAGTTTGTCGTGAAAGGCGAGATGGTGGCCTAGGCTGTCTGAGCAATTTTTCCTACTGGTGTTCTCAGACACCAGACACTCATCAACTGTGTGCCAACTGTGGAACAGCTTACTTCTAACTGTTTGTTGTATCTACAGCAGCACCTCTTTACTGGTGACTGTCTTGTTCCTCCCGACTGCTTACTTTCAATCATTGGGTAGCAACAGAACATTCGACACAGGATAGCCGTGAAAAGGTATTAAAATGTATCTCTTATGTGTAGGTCACAGGATAAAACAGGCAATAGGCGTCAGGCAAGATCTTGCAGCAGAATGGTGGTTATTTGTTCAAAAGTCCTTACAAGAGCCGTTACCCACCCCTCTGATGTAGGGATAATCACCTCAGAAGTATAAAGATGGCATACCCATTACATTGGGCTCTACTGCCTTTATATTAGAGATGTTCACTGACCCCCGTGTTTTGGTGTTGTTTTTGGCAACACTGCCCTCACGTGTTTTGTATCAGTATATTTTTAGAAAAATTACTAATTATTTTGGTTCCTACATTATTATTAACTTCAATAACACTAATTTCAAGTCATTTGCAGTCAATTTTGACCACCTCACAGGTAACAATATTATTTTCATACACTTTCAAACAAAGACTGTAGAAAGCTGACTGGATGCTAAGCGACAGAGCAATGACACAAACACACAGCAGTTCATAGCGCATCTAGGAAACATTCCCACACAGCAGTGGCAGAAAAAAAAAAGTGGTGCAAGATGGAATTGTATTTGGGCCCTTCCACCCACCCTTATGTAAGATATGAAAAGGACATGTACAGTTTAACAAACCAAGCGCTCCAGTGAAAAGGAGTGCCACTTTTGTGGCTGAAGTGCTTTGTTTGTTGGGGCCCCCACAAAACAAGCTACCAATAGCTTAGCTGCCTTAAGCCCAACCGTGCTGTCAATTAACTCGACATTATTAAACCATGTCTGCTCATGCTGCATCTTTAATCGCCTTCTCCTCTTTGGATACCTCCCTCTCATGCCTGAAGATCTGCCAAACTTATGTAGACACAGGAATGGATATCACAACTGGAGTGGCATTAGATCTGCTTCAGACAGACTGTGGCACAGAACATGTGGTCAACATGGAATACGTCATGTTGGAATAAGTTGCATTGAACAGAGATTTAAACCAGTATACAGATGCAGTTGAGGAGACCATACTTAAGTTAAAACTTGACCCACCAGATGAGATCCAGGATTTAAGAGAGCTTGTATATGAGAGATACACTGTGCTTCAGTAGAATAATACAGAGGAGGCCCTGAGGCAGGACGATAAATATGTCCAGTTTAAAGAACAGCTAATAGACCAGAGAAAACAAATGGATGGGTCACCGGCCCTTGCAGAGTAAGCTTTGGAAGATGAAGATGAGGAGATCGCTGTTATCCAGAGCACTCTTATAACACAGTTGGAGATGGTGAGCTCAGTAAAAAAGTAGGTGGTCACACATACGAAAGAAGCAATTGAAAGGATGATTGAAAACAAATTTCAGAAGGGTAAATCCGCCAGGTGTCCAAAAATTGGCTGTGATCACGCTGACATGAGTTTATCGGATCTTGTTCCAGACGATGCACTAAAAAGAGCCATTGACATTCACAGCAAAAAGCAAGGTCATCACTGAGCTTTGAACAATGCTATTGAAGACTGGAGAGTGATAAGAACACTGCCAGCCCTCCTATTTTTGTTTTAGCTATGACGCTGCCCAACTACACTGGAGACTGCCAACAACCCTGCTACCCGTTCTGTGTGTCTGTGAAATGGTGCCAGATCTTTGTGGAGGGCGGTATTAATAGAATCCAAAACTCGCGAGATCCGATGACGCAACAATGTTTTGCCTCGTTGTCAGTTCCATCGGCTATGTTCAGTTTTCGGAAAACCGAGCATCTCTACTTTATATACATATTTTTAATACCAGTTCACAGGAAGTAAGTCAGCCCTCTGCCACATTAATCAACCCTGGCACCACAAAGTCTGTACTGGGTTATCATATTAAATCATCAGTGGGCAGCACAGTAATCAATGCATTTTCTTAAATTGAATGTTAATATGATTTTACAGCTATCAGATATCCCAAATCACACTCTCTCATTGTGTAATTAGAGAGATGGGAAATTCCATAAACACATTGGATATGCAGGATACAAAAAAGATGACCCACTGTTGTGCCTTCAAGCTAGAGGATGTGTGTGTTCGTTCACTCTCAGGCTAATTTCCGGTCTTCAAAAGAGGTTACAGACATAAGCTGCCTCCACAATGGCATACTACTATATTTCCAGAGGAAGTCTGATACACAGTCAGACTCTCCTTGCAACCGATACAGAATCTGAGTAAGATGACTTTGCACAATTATCCACAGAGGATTTCCTATCTCTTATCAAGGAGATGACAGAAGCAGCCTTCTATCCACTCCTACCCGCCCCCCCCACCCACCCAGCATCAAAACTGGTTTCCTTCCAGGAAAGAACTGATCAGTTGGAACAGAAAATTAAATAAGTAGCCTACTATCAACACAGAGTGGAGGCAGACATATTCGAGATCCACCAGGACATCACTTACAGCCAAGAAATGTAAGAAGACTTGGATAAATCTAGCGAAGTATAAAAATTTAAGGATAAAAAGGAATTCTGAAAAAAATAGAACCCTCTAGTGTTAAGGCATACAATAAGAAACTTTACAACCGACATGCAACACTAGGTCCAATAGTACAAACTATACTTATATAGGTAACTGATCTTATTCAATGGAGATTGAGTTGATTTTACATTTGACTTGATTTTACTTCCAGCAATAAGCTACATCTGCCACAGCCTATTTCTACATTACTTGTCTATCTATATGGAACACTACAAAGAGGCAATGCTTTAAAATCCCCTAACTTTTTCCTTTTATCACAATGTTTAACAAATTGCTTTTCTTAGTCTCATTTCACGGCATGATCTTTAGGACTGTGTCATCTTTCACCCCTCCACCAACAAACACACTTGTTCATATTGCACCTGCATTACTCCACTCACCTCTAGTTAACACCCATGAACTGTTGTCCTATTTATTATCTCCACCTGTCACCAGAAAATAAAAAGTCACACATCTTACAATCCCCTTGCCTATCTTTCTCTCACTCTGCTTCTATTAGCTGGTGATATATCACCTAATCCAGGTCCCCCACACTCCTCACACACACATACATCAGAGCACTACCGCTCTATAGCAAACCTCAAACACATCACCTGTCTCCCCTCTCTTCCAAAGTCCTTTAAATGTGCCCTTTGGAATGAACGCTCTGTTTGTAACAAACTTACCTCCATTCATGATCTCTTCCTCTCAAAAAACCTCAACCTTCTGGTAATAACAGAAACATGGCTCGTGCAATCAGACACCTGCAGCACTTTCACATGGTGGCCTCCATCTCACCCACACCTCCAGACCTGAAGGCAGACAAGGAGGTGGGGTTGGACTACTTCTCTCCCCACAGTGCACGTTCACAGTTCTACCAAATGTCCCATCACTCACGTTCACATCTTTTGAAATACATGCTATTCGCATTTTTAATCCTCTCTCTACGTGTTGCGGTGATCTATCATCCCCCTGGAGCACACCAACAATTTATTGAGGATTTCTCTGCATGGCTCCCTCACTTCTTATCTTCAGACATCCCCACCATCATCATGGGTGACTTCAACATCCCCATTGATAACCCACCTTCCAAAGCTGCTTCCAAATTACTCTCTCTAACATCCTCACTTGACCTCTCCCAGTGGATTGAATAATCTACTCATAAGGATGGCCATTGCCTTGACCTTGTTTTCTCTAGACTATGCTCAGTTTCTAATTTTATTAACACACCCTTCCCCCTCTCGGATCATCACCTTATCAGCTACACTCTCACCCCCACTGCTCTAACCTCTCTATTGTCTAACTCTACCAAGCCTCCTCATACTCGCAGAAATCTGAATTCTATTAATCTTCAACAATTTTCCACCTCTCTCCAACACCTTCTCTCCCCTATCTCTACATTCTCATCCCCTGAGATGGCAATACCTCATTTTCACCTAACCTTAGCAACGGCCCTTGATCAAGTGGCTCCAGCGACACTACATACTACACGTCGACTTCGATGTCAACCGTGGCACACCAAAGAAACACGAAATCTTCAAAAACTGTCCCGTAAATCAGAACGTCACTGGCGTAAATCTCGAAGCTCTAATGACTTCTTCACATATACTTCTGTCTACCGCTCCTATCGAAATGCTCTGGACACTGCAAAACAAACATACTTCCAATCTCTTATCTATGCTCATGCTTCTAACCCCAAACGCCTTTTCAATACATTTAATCATCTTCTCAATTCTCCCACCCCGAACCCTTCATTTACTATCAGTGCTCAGGATCTTGCTTCCTACTTCAAGGACAAGATTGATAAGATTAGACTAGAAATGGTATGCTCTTCCTCGACAAGCAATCGGCTCAATTCCTTCCCACACCCTCTCTTCATTTGAAAGGGCCGGATTAAGGGATTGGAGGCCCCTGGGCTAAGGGGGCCTCCATTCCCCCGTGAGGGCCCCCCCGTCATCCAAGCTGCCCCCCCCCGGTGAGCCGAGCCGCCCCCAAGGCGCTTACCTCCTTCTCCTGCCATTGCAGTCCTTCCCAGTCGCGCTGTAAGCTCTTTACTGAAGAGATCTCGTGAGAGTGAGACTCACGAGATCTCCTCAGTAAGGAGACTACAGCGCACCGGGGGAAGGACAGCAGGGAAAGTGTTCAGCGGCATTGATCGGGCCGGGGGCGCTCCCACCCCCGACCGATCAATAATGCTGCTGAGCACTTTCAAGGGCCCCCTGGATGCCCGAGGCCCCTGGGCTGTAGCCCAGTTAGCCCTAGGGTTAATCCGGCTCTGTCATTTGACCCCACAAATGAAGAGGAGATTTCTACTCTCTTCTTATCTTCCTACTCTACCTCCTGTCCTCTTGATCCTATTCCCTTGCAAATTGGTAGATCCCTGTCTCCTGTACTCATTTCACCTCTAACTCAAATCTGTAATCTCTCACTCTCTACTGGCATCTTTCTATCACTATACAAGCATGCAGTGATTACTCCTATTCTAAAAAAAACCCAAAACTCCGACCCAAACTCTCTCTCAAATTACCGTCCCATCTCTCAGCTCCCTTGCCCCTTCAAGCTTCTAGAGAGACTTGCCTACACTCGCCTCACATGCTTTCTTTCCGCAAACAACCTGTTGGATCCTCTTCAGTCTGGCTTTCGTTCTCAACACTCCACAGAGACTGCGCTGACCAAGGTTGTCAATGATCTGATCACTGCTAAAACTGAACGCCATTACTCTCTCCTAATTCTCCTGGATCTCTCGGCTGCATTTGACACCGTTGACTACGCTCTTCTCCTACAAACGCTGCAATCCCTAGGTCTTCAAGACACTGTTCTATCCTGGTTCTCATCCTACCTCTCTAATCGCTCTTTCACTGTTAATTTCTCTGAAACCACCTCTTCTCCGCTTCCCCTATCAGTTGGAGTACCACAAGGCTCAGTGCTAGGTCCTCTGCTGTTCTCTATCTATACCGCTTCTCTTGGAAATCTAATAAGTTCCTTTGGCTTTCAGTATCATCTCTATGCGGATGATACCCAAATCTATCTATCCTCTCCTGATCTCTCGACATCTGTGTTGTCCAGTGTAACTGACTGTCTTTCTGCCATATCATCTTGGATGTCCTCTCGCCAACTCAAACTTAATCTTTCTAAAACAGAGTTAATAATATTCCCACCCGCCAACAAGAGCATACCTGACATTTCTATCTCTGTGGATAACATGACCATAAATCCCACCCCACAAGCTCACTGCCTAGGTGTAATCCTTGATTCACACCTATCCTTTGTTCCCCACATTGACTCTATATCTAAATCATGTTACATACATCTAAAGAACATTTCCAGAATCCGCACATATCTCACGCAAGACACTGCTAAAAGCTTAATTCATGCACTCATCTCCCGCATTGACTATTGCAATTCCCTCCTTACTGGTCTTCCCAAAAACAGACTCAAACCCCTACAATCTATTTTGCATGCTGCGGCAAGACTGATTTTCCTTGCAAATTGCTAGTCCTCTGTTGAATCACTCTGTATGTCTCTACACTGGCTACCTGTCTTCTACCGAATCCAATATAAAATACTTTTACTAACCTACAAGGCCATCAACAAAGCTGTACCAAAATACATCTCCTCTCTTGTCTCAAAATATCTCCCAACTCGGCAACTCCGTTCTGCAAAAGATCTGCGTCTCTCATCCACACTCATTACATCCTCCCATTCCCGGTTACAGGACTTTTTTCGGGCTGCACCCACTCTATGGAACTCTCTCCCTCGCACAATAAGACTCTCCTCTGGTCTACAAACTTTCAAGCGTTCTCTGAAAACCTACCTCTTCAGACAAGCTTATAATATTCTTCAATCACCCTCTTAACCTCACTACCTTTAGCCTGTTCCTGCCTGTTACACAATTTCACACAAGACAACTACCCCCTGACCAACATTGTTGTGTGACAGGATCATTTAGCTTATGAGTCACTTTTACCTTTGCAGTCTGGCTGGGCCAAGATGCAAAATGTATACTTAACCTCATGTGTCAATCTCCCATTGTCCCATAGATTGTAAGCTTGCGAGCAGGGCCTTCTCACCTCTTTGTCTGTTTTACCCAGTTTGTTTATTATGTTTGTCCCCAATTGTAAAGCGCTACAGAATATGTTGGCGCTATATAAATAAATGATGATGATGATGATGATGATGAGATGAACTTTTCCACAAGTAACTTATTGGATAAGCAGAATACTAAAAATAATAGTTCTAAAGCTCTAGCCTTTGATTTGAACAATTTATCAGATTGTAAGCTGACGAATAGGGCCCTCTTACCTTTCTACATTAATACCCATTCTTGTATTAAAAGCTATTTGTTCCCAATTGTAAAGCTTTGTAGACTATGCCAACACCATATAAATAAGTGATGTAAATAATAACATGTAGTAAAAATAGATTGTCATTATGATAGCATTCTAACTTGATCAACATATGGTATCTGCTTCTCTACCCCAGCGTACCCTAGAGCAGTGTTTCCCAACCCTAGTCCTCAAGTACCCCTAAAAGTGCAGGTTTCCCAGGTGACCCGTGATAGTTATACCACCTGTGGGTCTTTCAAAATGTGTCAGTCAGTAATGATTACACCTGTGCTCCAGCAAAGAGAGATGGACAACACGCACTGCCCTAGATTTCTAACCCGATTCCAATGCTCATATTTCCCCTTTCACAGGCTCCAGAAAAGTACAGCGCTGTAAAATCAAATACTCTCCATAATAAAAAAAATAAAATTATATATATATATATATATATATACACACACACACACACACACACACATACATACACACACACACATATGTACACACACACACACACACACACACACACACACACATCACAGATCACTTGAAAGTCTTATCCTGATCCAGTGCAATGCTCCCAGATTATAAGCAATGCATTTACTAATAAAACAAAACCACCCAAAATGACAATTCTTCATACCTTTTAAATAATCATCCTCAGGTATTGACAGCACTAGATGAACTGATAATAAATCCAAACAATGGTATCCCACTAAGGGGTTCAAAGCTTAACAAACATCGCCAATATTGCTATGAGAGCATCACAAGTTTAGTATACATGTAGTATTTTTTCCGGCAACCACTGTGAGATGCGCCGAGAGCAGGCCCGGCGCTCCCATTAGGCAAGGTTAGGCACTTGCCTAGGGCGCCGGGCTCTGGAGGGCGCCAGGAGGGCGCCACAGAATTGGAAATTAATTTTAAAACTGTGCGGCGACCGCTGACCATACCTGTCATGGCCGCCGCACAGCATTCAGATGCATGGAGAGGGGGGGGGGGGAAGAGGCTATTGATAACCACCGCCGCCTCTCTGCTCCGTCTCCTCCCCTCACTAGTGTCAGTGAGTGGAGGGGAGGAGATGGAGCAGAGAGGCGGCGGTGGTGAGACAAGGTAAGGAAAGAGGGGGAGGAGGGCGCCGATTTTTGCGGGGGGGGGGGGCGCCGATTTTGTAAAAATTCCTAGGGCGCCATGGACCCTAGCACCGGCCCTGGCCGAGAGGGGGGTGGGGGGGGGTTTATAATTACCGGGACCTGGGCATGCACTGTACAATATTCTATGAATCAATGACACAGCCCTAGTGAGTGGTATGTGATGAGAAATCCTACGGACCGCATAGGCTGCCTGCAACGCATCTCTAAGTAGTACCTAGATCCCTCTTCTGACAGGTCATGTGGCTGCAGCAGTCACATGGTATGCACATACTTGCCAACTCTCCCGACATGTCCGGGAGACTCCCGCATTTCGCGAGAGTGTCCCGGACTCCCGGGAGAGTGTGGCAATCTCCCTGATCTGCCCACTTCCTAGTGAAGTGGGTAGAAATCGGTTGAAACGCCACGATTCACCCGGAATCGCAGCATTTGGCATGGGGCCAAAATGACGAGATTTTTGGTGCCCCGCCCCCTGAACGCGCACGTCCCCGCCGTTATCTCCCGGAAGCCCAAACACAAATGTTGGCAAGTATGGGTATGCAGTGCAAGAGGCTGATGCTGCTGTTGGAAATCTTCCTGTTCCTGTGCTGTCACTGATGGAGAAAAAAGTAAGAAGAAGGAGTAATGCGATGGGAAACTCTCCAGATAATTCTGATGATATAATATAATAACCCAGCACAGACTGATCGTGATGAAAGGGGAAATTTCGAAAACTGAGATTGCAAATCTCTGTATGCAAGCGAAAGTTGTCAGACACGTAGGGTAGGTTGTGCAGAATAAAATGCAAGATTTGTGGGACTGACGAAAAGTTTGGAAGAATCAAACCCAGAAACCATCTTCGAAAACTGGCTACAATATTTATCAAAATTTCCTTGATTGAATGGAAGAATGAACCTATATAGTAACAATTTGTGAACACTGATAAGACCAGCACTGTGTATTTTACTTCTGTCTCAACTTTTGGAAGACATAGCAATTATCTTTTTCACAGGTCTTTTTATAAGGAAACATTACAGCGCCGGAGTGTTGTACCTTTTCATTTTTCCAGTTAATAAACAAATATAAACTCGTCTAGTGACCAGAATGTGTGTTAATGGGTAAGTCACTAGTACCTTTAGAGTGGTCAGGGGAACGTGACAAAGTTGCCCACTATCTCCCTGCCTATTAAACCTCTTGCTTGATTAGAGCACATTCAAACATATGAGGGCTGTCAGCGGGCGAGATTATGGATACCATTGCCTTCTATGCTGTGGACATGCAGCTCTTTTGGCAACTGCAGTTGGCTGATAATTTAGGATGTTTGTCAGGTCTCAGGATTAGCTGGATCCAGGTCCAGCAAAAAAAATTATATCTGGTTAGGCAAATACAACACAGGTTTTGCATAAGAGTTGCAGGTGTCCTGGGAAAGGTAAAAAAAACAAATACATGGGTGTATCACAGTTTCTTAGTGTAGGAAATATGTTAGGGTCAGTCACATTGTACACAAGCAGAAACAGGTGATGGGTAACTGCACAGTTTTAGGTACAGTAGAGTTAAAATGTAAGACACTGTGCAGGTGCAGCCAAAATGATGTGCTTCTGTACAAAGCAGGTTGCAGGAACAGGGTTGGTGTCACAAAGCACAATAAGAGGAAGATCAGTATAACAATAAAATGAGCAATTTCACCACATGTAGTTGAAGGGACAGGGCCTTTCAATGAGAGCTCTAGAGAAACTTGTAGGTTTCACTCACTTGAAATGTCGTTCTTGAAACTGCAGCAGTTCTGTGCTGTCTGCCAGCTAGTGCAGCGAGCAATACAACTATGGCTTTGAGGGGTATTGCCTGCAGGTCATCTATTCCACTTGGAAAATGTAAGAAATGAGGAAAAATATGAGCAGTCAGTCAGTTGTATTATAAGCAACATAAATGTTCTCTCATAGATGAGGTTTTGAGCACACAGTAGATGATAAGGCAATATGACAGGTGGCCACCAGATGGCAGAAGACCCACCTATGAAATAGACGTATACTGATAGATGTATTAATCTATGAAGAGAGTGGCTGAAGGGACAGATTTTAACATGGATAATCCAAGGTGGTCTCTTGTGCAGGGAGACTCACCACAGATGCCTATACTCAGAGAACATGGCAGGCTACAAGTCACATCGGCTGTATTCAAATTTATGTAGGCAGCTGGACCAGGTCTAGATAGCCAGGTAGACACCAACGCCAATCTGCTTGAATGTTCTGGTGGTCTCTAGGCCCCTCAAGGTCAGCATAGAGATTTGTGTCTCGGACTGTTTCCTAAGTGAAAGAGAGACGATTGCGGGTATGTGGGGTTTGCTTTAAGTCTTTGGCGAGATGGTGTGTCAGGAAGCCCTGCTGTAATCTCCTACTCTGACCAATAGCTGCACTGTAGGGGGTAGAAAATGCAGCCGCAGATCCAGGGGCTTTCTCAGGACTGAACAGGAGACGAGGAGCCACAGTAGGCAAGGGGAGTCCCTAGGACTGAGGAAGACACCGTGGTGCACCGGGTGGTAGACGGACAGAACTGACACATTCCGCTGATTAGCGCTAGTGTCTGGATGGTGGTCGGGTAGCCTGATCCATGAAACTCAGCTGCTGGAAGGGAGGATTTCAGTCTACTGCAGTCAAGAGTAAGACGTAGGTCTCAGTGGGGTTTTGGCCGCAAAGCGACTGCTCATGGGATCTGTATGTGCTCATGATGTGAGCCAGGCCATGCCCCCCAACCTAAAGATAATTTTTAAAACTAAAGCCTAAAAACTATTTTTATTTGAATAATCAAAAGAACAAAGAATACCTGGAATTAGTGTTAGGTAATTCAATGCAAGATATATGCAGGAGAGAAGTTGAAACAACCGTGAATTTATTTTTAATATGTTGAAAACATTCAGAGTAGCCGATGATCAGATACAGAGGAAACACAGCTTGCTACACATAAAGTCTCTAGTAATGGTAGTTTCAAACAGCTGCAGTAGTTAAAGATCTCTTTAGAGACACTGGCAGCCTGTACTTCAAACATTATAATTACAGTTCCTATAGTACTCACAGATAAAATGTTGGTAACTGAGGATATCCAATATTCCTGGTCACATGAAGGCAGCAAAAATCCAAGCGCAACCGACATGAGCCAAGAGCAGTATCAGCAGGCAGAGTGAGGTAGACATATTTATTTCCTAGCCAGCAGACAATTGTTTCATATAAGCAGTTCTACTCACAGAAGAATTCAAAGCACACTAGATGCCAAAGGGTTGGGTGCAGTATCCCGATGCTTGGGATACCGACAGCTAGTATTCCTACAAAAAAAAAAAAAAAAAATGATTTGTTAAATAACGACATGATGAAAATATACACTTACCTTGACAGCGATGGTGTGGATTTCCGAAGACTCTGTTATGCGACGCGTGGTAATTCTGAAGATGCTGCATACCGGTGCTGGGTTGTGAAGTCAGGTAAGGTTTGGAACCCTAACCATATAATTAACGTACCTCTTTAAATGGGTTAGGCGACGTCACAATCCAGCCCCGGCACGCAGCATCTTCAGAATTACCAGGCGTCATATAACAGAGTCTTCGCAAATTCAAGTCTTCAGAAATCCATGCCGTCGTTGTGAAGGCAATTGTATATTGTCAATCAGTTTTTTTTGCAGGAATAGTGGTTGTCGGTATCCCGAGCATCGATAACCGATTACCACCGATGCCAAAAAGTTGAGTTGGAGTATCAATGTTGTTTGCAGAGTCAGAGTTAAATCAAAAACTGGTAACTAAAGAATCTCAGAAAGCAGACAGTTCAGGAGTCCAAAGTAACTTTGATCACTTACAAAGATTGCACAGAACAGAAGGTGGTTTTATACTCATACTTAATATATAATTAACATATACTTAATAATGCAATTGATCATTTGCCCGACTGACGGTTGTTTACTAACACTGCTTAAAAGTGAAAAGAAGCAGTAGCACATTGGGCCTAATTAAAGTCCGGACGTGTGTCCATTTGCGTAGCGTATCTTGCATGATTCCAAACTGCGCATGCCAAGATATGGATGTTACGCCAATGAGTGCAATTGCAGGTAATTCATATCTACATGCATCTGACACTTATGACCCTTTATTACTAGAGAGGAGGAACGGGGGAGAGAAGGGGCAGACTAACTTAGCCCATGCATGTGTTAATGCAGGCGTGGCCAATTCAAGTCCTCTTTTTACCATAAATACACTTCTTTTTCAGCCATAACTTTTATACCTCTGACAGGGCAGCTGGCAATGCTGGATAACAGTGATGTTACGGCATAGTCTTGGATTTATGCTGCAGTTTCAAACCACTAAACACAGTATTTAGTAAATCTAGCCTTCTAGTTTGTTTATTAAATCCTAACTAGCAAAAGAGGGAGAGGATTGTATATGTGCCTATATTTATGAATATGAGAGACCCATGTTATGGCAGGCTCCATGAAAATAGAAGAGGACTGTGACAGGATGGACCACCTATGCCACCCTGTCTGTTGCTGCTGGGAACCAGCTGGGCTTACTTTGCCACTGTTCATTTTAGTTATGCAAAATGCGCCCTCTTGCCGCAGTAGGAGGGGCTTACAAATGCTGCCACCACTGGACTGCTTACCAGCATCCAGTACCGGGTTTCTTCTGAGTAACTGACACTGCGAGTGTACCTAGTTACTGGTGTACCGGGCCTGATACTCCTGACTGCTTACTATGGATCAGGGTTTCTGTGGATGGATCCCCCCTGGCCTATCACACTGACCAGAGCTGCAGGTCAGCAGGCATAGTGGTAGTGCCGGAAAAGCTGGATCCAAACCTCAGAAACAGCCTAATCTGTAGGTCACAGGATTTTCAGCATGGAAGACATTTTCAAGCAGATCTTTCAAACAAGTGATGTTTATTTGCAGTCACACTGATTGGAGGTACCAGTGCTCAGGTCAGATTAAATCAGAAGAACAACTTTTAATACAAAACAGTGCTGTTTTTAATCACATTTGAACACAGCCTCACTGGGTAAGACAGCCCCCTCGAGGTCAGAGCTATTTTTAGAATCAGTATGTAACCTGTTTACCAAAACATGGATTTACCTGCAATGCAAAGCTAACAATATTTACACTTATCTGTGATATCCTAAAACCTTGCTGTGATTTCCTGCATCTTATTTCAGAGGCAGGAAATCTACTAGCAAGGCAAAGGGTATTAAAAACATGAATACTTTCTTCAGACAGTCGCAGAATACACATTCCCAAAGAAAGATACAAACCCCAAACAAGCCATTTCCCCACATCACAATACACAAAAGACTTCCATCCACAAAGGCTTATTGTATCAGATATATACCTCCAGAAATAATGCATTTCCTCTAGGTTAAACAAGAAACAAATTTATTCTACTGGTCTGAGAAATAAAGATATTCCTTTTACCAAAAACACACACAATATCAAAAATAAATACATTTGCAATTATACAACTAAGCGCCCTGTGCCATTTCCTTTAAATAAATTTATACCATAAGTTACTTGTAAGTGATCCAGTCACATTGATGACCATTTCTAATTTCTATACATTATGCAGAAATTATAGGAATAAAATTAAAACAGGCCTAATTAGGAAAAAAGAAAACATTTAAAAAGACAAGATGATAAATTCTTTGTATGCTCCACTAACTTGTGTAAAGAGTAAAGAAAAAAAACCTTTTTGAGTTTTTATAAATAGTATAAAAAGTTTCTTTCGTACTCACTGTTCCTTGTTGGCAACGAGAACCTTTCTTTAAAATTTTGAACCCCAGCAAACCATTGACAATAAGAAAGACGGCTCCAGTTCCAGCAAAACCACTGGGAAATAGTATGTAGAAATCAAGGAAGAAAGGCTTGTAGTTCTTATACAGTATTATTATAAAGTATACAGCATACAGCAGGGCAACAGCAGAAACCTATCATATCAAAAGAAGAACACATGAATTGCAATTAGATCATCTCTATACTTGATCTACTTTTACTGAGTGAATGTAAAATGCCTTTTAATCTAGAATAAAGAAAAGCATATTACCCACTTGGTGAAGAGAGCCATGACATGATTTGTTTTGACAAGGCATTATCAAGTGAAAAATGTGGTTGAGTAACCTATAGCACCTAAGTTGGTTGTTATGACACTGCAAGGTGGGCAGGATGGGCATGCTTGGAGCTAAACAGCAGGTGAAGAGTCACAAGATTCCTACATTGGTGCCAAAGACATGTATACTTCAGATCTGCAAATATCCCAGTAGCCAATGCCTCATAACTGTTGATGCCAAACTTTTCTATTTTGGTATAATTTTTATTGATTTTTCAGTGGATGCACATTTTCCTTGGATTCTTAAAAATCCAAATCAGGTGCCATGTGGATGTGACTTCTGAGAGGTTTCAAGGTATAGCAGAGACACGATAAAACACAAGCAAGAATGAAGGATGGTTGTGAATGCATATACACAGATTTGGGGAATCAATTTGGACAGAGGAGGGACAAGTGTTTACAAACAAAATTGAAAGTATTAAATTTCATTCACTTTATTTTCCACGTCTAAATTTCCACTTCATTTACTATATACACACACACACTTTTTTAATACATTAAATCATTACTTTTTGTATGTAAATAAGCTTTAGATGACCCCTGAATGAAAAGCTACAAATTTACTCTTACTCAACTTATATACTTATGTTCTAGCATAATACATCTTCTCTCCTCACCCACAAGAGTGGTCTATAATTTAGAATAATCTTTAAAATGATCGACATCCAATCACAAACTGACTGGGCAAAATAGAAATCCAGGTCAGCCAAGTCACTGCATGGAAATCAAAGTTACTCCCTGGCGCAGTGATATGGATATTAAATGATTAAAGATATGTTTTTTATACCTTTAGCATACTCCTTACCATAAGATGAAATGCAAGTATGCCAGTAAAAAACGTTTGTACGTTTGTAAGCAGAGTTCGTATAGTCTGCTTAGAAGCCAGACAAATTGGAACATTGCAATATTCTATCCACCAGCCAGACTTACTGGACTTAATCGCTATATCCTACCAACCAGACTTATTTCCAAAACGGTGGCCACACACCTTTCCCGGACGATAGATGCAGGTTTTTTCAGAGGTAGACACCTAAGGAATTAACCCCGGTCCATTTGACACTGTGGCCCTGCTCTTGTTGGAATTAGGAACTGTATCTATGGGCTTATTCTAGCCAGAGCAAGATATATACTGTTATGTCACAAGCAACAAAGTTTAACTTGTAATTGGATATTTGCATAACGGTTATAAGGGGATCCTGTAACTACATTTGTTTTTATCTATTTATACCTAGTGCACTGGAATTATGTTGTACAATTAAATGTGCTGTACAAACGTTTTTTACTGGCATTTCATCTTATGGTAAAGGGTATGCTAAAGGTATACAAAACATATCTTTAATCATTTAATATCCATATCTATGCGTCAGGAAGTAACTTTGATTTTTATTAACGTATTGGGGATTGGGACATACCCCCACACTTCTCCCACAGGCTGCAATATACACTTAGTGAGCTAGCGCGGTCCCTTTCAATATATCCAAGTCACTGCATGTTTTGTGGTAGCTCATTGGTCATCACAAAAATACAAACGTATGGCCAGCTTCACATTGCTATGAGGTTTCATAGTTGTTCACAAATCCTGTGATAGAGCAATTGAACTGAACAACCACTGTAGTATGCAGGCAGTTTTGGTTGTCATAACATAAGATTATCTGGTATTAAAGCAGCATCCATCCTACAAATTATCATCTCCATTTCAAAAATTCTCTGAAGGGCACAGAATATGTTTGCCAGTCACACAAACAAGCTTACAGCAGGTCATGTGAAGGTAGGAGAATTTTACAGTACACAGAGCTCTGATGGGCATTCCCAAGCCTCTCTGCTCACTACATCATGTGACTGGTTACCATGGATTTATATATTATTACTAGCAGCCTGGAAAAATAAGCAAAGCAAAATATGGCAATTACCAAGATTTTTCCTACAGATGGCCACAGTGATTTATGTAAAACAAAACAAAACATTTTTTTCATACTGCTTTAATGCAAAACTTTTTTCATAAGAATATTAGAAGCATAAGCATTTCCACAAATTCCCAATAAAGAAAAGTGCTTAAAAACATAGCTTTTTTTGAGCTTGCAGGAGGCCACCTGTAAAAGACTTACTTTGCCAACATTAGAGTATACCTGGAAACGTTGGCAACTATTATTTATAATAATGTAATAGGGTGGGCGGTTTTTATTGCACAACAAATCCATTAACCAGTTCTGCAAGCTACCGACATCAGGCAGTAGATGCCATCTACACAAAACATGCTGCAATTAGCAGGGGGTACTTTAAATCTCAGGTAAGCATTAGAATGACTGTATCAAAGTTTTGTGAGGTGAAACTTCTTTGTGAAAATTCTTCACTAGGTGGCAGCAAAAATTAAAATGTGTAACAGAAGTAGAGATGGGTGGGCTCGGTTCCCCTAAAACCGAACCCGCCCGAACTTTACCTATCCGAGTACCGAGCTAAGCAGGCTCGGTACTCTGGCGCCAATTCGGAATCAAAATCGAGGCAAGACATCATTGTGACGTCTTCGGGTCTCGGAGCTCGGTTCTAACGATATTTGAAATCCATAAATACCCGCCTCCACAGCAATCCATCACCATTTGACAGAGGGAGAGAGAAGGGTTAGGTTGCAGGCAGCATTAGAGCAATTCTTCTAGCAATTCTTCCAGCAGGAAGAGAGGAGGATAGAGGTGGCATTTTTGCAAACATTACCAACTGTTTGGGGTGTCATATTCCCTCCTCCAGAAACTATTTTCTGCCTGCAGAAATAGAAATATACCAGCAGTATAAAGTTTTAAAGGAATATAAAGAAATTTGCACTACAAGTGTTTTGTGGTGTTCCATATTCCGATGTGTGAACAATCAATTTTTCTGGTGCTGAAATTATTATCTAGCAACACTATATATTTCATATTTTGCACTACAAATGTGGTGCCCCAAAATCTGAGTACCCTGGGGTGTATCTATATGTTTTTAATTTGTTAATTTAATTTGTTAATTGTTAAAAGTGTTTATAAAGATTTAAAAAAAATATATATATATATTTTCTTGAGGGAGAAGTGACAGTTGGGAGTGGTTGGTGGTTGCCGGGAGTAACAGGAAGGAGGAGTGTGTGGCTTAGCAACAAGTCCACTAACTTTGGTAATAACTGTGAACTCCCAGAAGGCAGTGGGGAGAGGAAAGTTCTAGACTTCTGAGGGAGAGAGATCCCTGTGTCTGCATAGACAGAGAGAAAAATAGGGACAGAATGAAAATCGGACAAAGTGATATATAAGCAGATTAAAAGTGAAGTAAGTGTAAGAAGAGAAGAGGATAAGAAGTGAGCCAAAGAGAGGTGTGAGTAAAAAGGAAAGTACTGAAAACAAATAAGCAGTATAGAAATCTGTGACATCACACTAAACAGACTGAGCTATGTACTGAGAACAGTGTGAGAGGAGAGAAAATAGAGAGGTCTGTGAATACACACAAAAGAGACTGTGCAATACAAAAGATCATCAGCTTATTTGGCGTGAAAAAGTAAATTTATGGGCCCCAACCACGTGCAGCACTTCTACTAAATTCCTGTGCACAGTTCACCCCAGGACTGAGTGTAAATATGGTAACGTTACCAAATGTTTTAGTGGAATATTAATGTTAAGTGATTTACCTGAAAATTGATTTATTATTATTATAATGTTAAATGCTATTGTGCTCTATGTTGATCAAATGAATATTTTGTCATTACCATTGAGTTGAAGGGGTCAGTGGCAAGGTGGCCAAATAACCAAAATTATCTTTACCGCATTATTAATAAACCCAAGTTATTTGACCAATCCTTGTCCCTCTCATTGAAGTATTTATCTCCTGACCACCGGATGTCCGAATAAAAAAGAACCTGAATCGTGTCTGGAGGACAAGGTAAGGGAAGGAAATCCCATCAGTACTCGACCACCACACAAGTGCTTTGGGTCTCATTAAAATGGATTCACAGCAGTCCACATAGGAGCATGATCAGCAAGCATCTGCTGGCAGCAGTCCTGATGGTAGTCTTCCCTGTACGTCATCTGGTAAAGCCTATGTAAAAGTACTTAGTCTTTTTAAGTCAGGGGGAAAAAAAACACACACAAAAAAAATAAAAAATTAACCGTGTTGAAGAGAAAAAGAGCTGTAACTGCTGAAAAGTTAACTGCCGATAAAATAAAAAAAATTCCCAACATGCCATTCTACACACGCAGTGGCAAGGAAAGAATGAGGCCTTCGCCTTTTTCTATTAGTGCCAGATCTAAAAATGTTATTGAGCCTTCTTCTTGTAAGGTCACTTGTGACCAAGTAATTTGGAGTCCAAAAGTGGTGCACAAGTACTGTTACATGTGAAAGCCGAGCTGCAAGGAAACAGTAAGGCATTAGGAGGAAAATGTATGCTCAGAATCAGAAATAACACCAATCCCTGAGGAGAGTCCATCCACGTGTGGTATGTGTAATCGTGACCATTCTGATAGTGTACTCATAAAGAAGGGCCCTTTTGGCATTTCTGCTGATGTGTGCCTGAACAGCCTGAGTGTAGCCGGTGATACACCAAGTGAGGATGACACTTTGGAATTAGAAGGGGGTGAGGGGGATATTTGGGTAGTTGATGAGGATGCGGTTGATTGTGTAAGTCCTGCACCAGTGGCAGCAGTTCTGGCACATGAGGTTCTGGCACCAAATTGCACTTTCCAAACACAAGCAGGGATGACGCAGGTGGCAGACCACAACAGTTTGACATCTGGGCTGGTTTGAAAGATTTTACCCAAAAATGTGTGCCCTTGCCCATAACTCCAACCAATCCTACTTTTAACATGGAAAGGGTGGTAGAGGGCCTAGCAGGGATTAAACTGTATTTTTCCTCATTTGCACTAATAAGGTTTGGGTGTAATATACACCCAAAGACGAGTGCTCAATTGATAAGAGTCATTGATGAAGAGGAAGAAAAGGAGGCTTGTCTGTAGAATTTGCAGGCAAATTCTACTGCGTTATATATGTAACACCCAAAGAGAGGAGCTCCATTGCTAATTGTAATTGCTGAAATAGAAATAATAGGGCTGACAGTCTTGGTCTAAATCTGCAGTTACATTTTATTGTACCATAGCTCACTCAGAAACAGGAGAGGTGGCAGGGTTCTGTGCTAATCTTCCTCAAATAATACTAATTCATCCCCACTGGAATCCACCATCATAGAAGTCTGTGCACTATGATGTAATTGCCGATAATGGCCTTCCAAATGGAATTATAGTTCATTTTAGGGCAGAGCAGTCACGATTTTTGGACAATTCTTATAGAGCAGAGCAAATATCAAAATGTTGTGCAGACTCATCTGCATCACCACTGGGTGTCTTGGTAAAGCTACTTTTTTCCAAGAAGCAGTTGCCAGAGAAGCTGAAGGAGAAGACGTCATTACAAGATGTTGATAGCTCTTGGATACTGGCGAAGCAAATAAAGTACCGTATATACTCGAGTATAAGTCGACCCGAATATAAGCCGAGGCACTTAATTTTACCACAAAAAACTGGGAAAACTTATTGACTCGAGTATAAGCCTAGGGTGGGAAATGCAGCAGCTACTGGTAAGTTTCAAAAATAAAAACAGTGCTGGATATCGTTAACACTGGGCTCCCAATAATACAAACGTGAGGTTGTAAATGAATATATCAAAATTTATTGTTATTAAACATCAATAAAATTATATAAGTACATAATATATACCCATATCCTAATAAATTGTTAAACTAAATCCTCTGCACTTGGTATCAAGCCTAATAGGTGAACACAGATATAAATAACATTCACTAAAGACAACTCAGATCATTAATATATAAATCAATGAGACAGTCTGTGGATACTAAATACATGTGCCAGTTAAGTTTATTCGCCTTTAGAAGGTGATGAGCAGTTACTCCTAAGTGTTCAGAACAGTACAGTAATTTAGGCTTTAGTAATGCAAAAGATGCTGCACATACACTAAATAGAATTTGATATAATAGCTCAGATAAAGATAAGTTTGATTTTGTTTGCTGGAAGAAACATTTTAACAGAACAATACAATTTGCTTTGTGTGATTTAACCCTTATTATACTTGAAGTTTGGGATGTTTTTAGACTTTTCAATGATTTCACAGTTATGCAAAAGCATCTTCAGACACTTATTAATAGGTGACAAAAAATGAAAATATTGGACTTTATAAAACTGCTGCAAATAATTGCAGTGGACAAGTCAGGGTACTTACATGTGTCTCTGACCAGCGGGGCTAGATGGAAATGTCCCGGTCTTTAGCTTTGACTGACAGGCTCCTTTTCATTTAACTTTATTGTTCCATGTGCAATGAACACACAAAAACGGGCTACAATAAAATGGTGGCTGACAGTGATCCACAGAGGTTGCAGATGCCTGCAGATGAGCGGGGGAGACTGGAAAACGGAGACCAGGTAAGTGGGACTCGAGTATAAGCCGAGGGGGGCTTTTTTCAGCACAAAAAATGTGCTGAAAAACTCGGCTTATACACGAGTATATACGGTAGTTAATCTACAATTAAAATATAGTTAGCACATTTACTTTGTTTTATTTCACATATTAAATTTATGTAGCTCCTGCTCAAAATGAATAAAGGCAATCACTTGACTCAAGCTAACCGTGTCTGCACTCTCTTCACAGGTGACTACTTCACTGGACTAAAGTACATTCCCCTCAAATGCTAGTCTACTTGCAGCTGCTGCATTCTCCTACATGCTGTTACAGAATCCAGAAAATGACCCTAAAGTTTTAGGGACAAAAACAGCATCTCCTGCATGTCATTTTTAAAAAGTTCTGTAACACCAAGTTGATTGTGTGAGCAAAACAGGAAATGTGATGGAATTCCACCCCGCTGTAATGCTTGAACAATATTGGTGTCGTTATCAGAAATGACAAAGCAGGATTAGCCATGTTGCAAAGACATCCCTTAGTTTTTGTAACAGATTGTCAGCTGTATGCCTCTTAGTGAAGCCGCTGATACACAGAGTAGTCTACTTTGGAAAAATGTGGTGTACTTGGGTACATGCTGCTGTCCCTGCTGGTGAAGGCGAATGACCAACCCAGTGGGCTGTCAAAGTTATATAATCTTTAGTTTGCCCAGTTCCGCTTGTCCAGATATCTGTGGTTAAGTGTACAGCGGGTAGAATGACATTTTGTATCCCAGTAATTACATTTTTAGGAACCTTCTGGTACGGGTGAGTAATAGCTTTTCTAGTAAAATGGTATAGTGATGAAATTTGGTAACAGGGACACAAGACCTCAATTAAATGTCTTAACCTAACTGTATTAATAGTGGATATTGGACGCAGATGTAATACTAGCATAGTCCCCATGGCATCTGTGATCCGCTTAGCGACTGGGTGACAGCTTTCATAATTGCTTCCTCTTGCAAACGATTAACAGTCAATTGTTGCTTCTGGGGATATTGATGATAAAGGTGTTGGGGGTGTAGATTGCAGGTGCTGGGAGCTAGATGAGAGAAGGGAGATAGATGATGCTGGACTGCTTGTTCTTATTTTTTTTAGCATAAGGTTCTGATTTTCCCAACAGCTTTCCATGAACTCGCTTCAAATGCCGTAACATGGATGAGGATCCAACATGGTTAAGGTCCCTACCTCTACTGAGTGTGGCTTTAAAAACGCTACAAATGGCTAGACACCTGTTGTCAGGATTTGTGTAAAAATAATTCCACACATAAGATGTTGATTTTTGGTCTTATGCCCAGGCACGACAATGGGCTTTTTCTTATCACTGGCAAGAACTGCAACAATTTTTCTTTGAAAGTGTATCAAAACAAAACCAAACAAAACCAAAACCAAAACACGCAAGGGCGGCTTTGGCAAAACCAAAACCTCAAGGTAATCCAGATCAAAAACCAAAACACGGGGTCAGTGACCATCTCTAAACAGAAGTGACCATACACTTCCCCCACATGCTCCATTTGAATTATTGAAACACTGTGATCAGTGTGACCCACGCTGTCATACTATTATCTGCTGTCCTGTCCCTTCTATGGTCTGTAGTTCTCACACCACTTCTTCCCTGTGGCCTCTCTCTCTGCCACCAGTCCTCGGCAGCAGTGATTCCAACCATTGGTGCTGCAGTGACAGAGCGGCACATCTCTGCTCAAATAAGTGCTGTTATGGTGTGTAAATTTATTAACAATTGTCAGAGTGAAGTTCAAGCGTTGTGTGCATGGTGACTGACAGAATGGATAGCAGACAGAATTTAACCTGTGTCTCACTTATCACAAATCAGTTGTAACATGTATTCTTACTGAATCTATGAACATTACTTAGTAAAAATTGGAGTCCTTTCATGCCAGCCAAATAAAAAAAAAATTCCAACGACAAAGGCAAAGAAGTTTTGCTTAAAATGCATGTGCTTAGCACACACTAACTTTTTTATAGCTAGGCAGGATATTACTTTGGGTCTATTAGAGATAAACATAAAATAAAGAAAATAATGCAGTCCACAAACAGGTAAAAATTTAATTTAAGATGAATAGGGGTGGAGTGAACAAAGGATTTTGAAAACAGCAAAATGTAATAATCAAAGTTTAGCATCACAAATTCTGCATGAGTGTTATTATATAGTGTATAGCATTAAATTAAGTAGTCTGTTCTCTGCTGTTTCCATATCTGTTTAAAGGTCTGTTTGTGACAGGAGAAGATAAGTAGCAGCAGCCACAGGATGCTAACCGATGTCCCTTCAACCCCGCATGTACCACGGATGTTTTTTAGGGAGGGAAAGGGGGCCAGGGTGGCACCTGGATTCAAAGAATATGCCCGCAGGGGATGTTGCACACTCCAACGTCCAATGACCCCTGGTAGCATGATCACGTCCCATTCTCTTTCATGGCTGAACACCCATGCTGTCCCAATTCCAAACATGTAAAAGTTTTAAGGTATGCATGTGAGGGATGTTGCAGAAGCGGAACAACTGCACCATAGGGTGGAAAGAAGAACAACAAGGGTCATGTTAGAAGGTACCAAAGCAGCTATCGTCATTTTAGGAGAAGCGGGACTTTGTCTAGCATAAATAGTCCTGTGGCTGCTGGGGGAGGTGGAACACTATTCAATAGGGAGCAGAGGTAATTCTGGAATTTAGCACTATAAAACTGCTTAATACCACTGACATAGAATTTACATTTTTTCTCAGCTAACTATGCAGCATGCCAGGACTCACTCATGTTTACAGTTCATAAACATTTAAAGGAGGACAAGAAAAAAAAAAATAGGTGGGGAGAGGACCTTTCACCCAACATACCTAATAGTTATGAGAAGAGTAAAGAGAAGTAAAGAGAAAGGTGTGTAAAAGTAATATAAAGTCTTCTATTGTCAAATGACATTGACATTTCCACAAATGTTTTGCACCACAACATGCAAAGTACCTTGCAATGCATTTTTTGTGAATATACAGTAAATACTTTACAAAGCCACTTAGCGCTTATTAGTAAAGTTGTAACATTTGCACAAAAGCCAAAAGAAATAAACCAACAGCTTCAATCTAAAAGAAATAGCAAAACTTGTTAATCATAAATAAAAATTTTAAGATTAATACACAGGATATTGCACAACAATAACACATTCAAATTAGACAATACTAAATACTACAGATAATGAAATGCTTTGCCATAATAAACCATAACTTAGCTGCCTTACCCAAAACAAGAAAGCAAGGACTCCTATGCACATTCGCGCTGTCTTATCTGCATAACGCCCCATGGTAAAATGCAAGATAGAAATCCCTGTTTCTTGGTTTAAATTGATTGTCACGCCCTTTAAACTCACATAATCTTCTGTGACTTCAAGGCATAACAATTTAAAGGGGCACAGGAAAGACAGCTATGTCAAAAACAAGAAAGGAGGAAAGGAAGTAATTTAATTGGAAAACACTATAATGTATAAAGCTAAAATCTGACTTTTATTACCAAATGATTAAAAATACCAATTCATAACCAGAACATAGTTTCAAGACTGCAAAATATAAAATATAGTAAAATAGTGCCAGTGATTATAAAATTAAAGAAATAAGTGATTAAGATTAGTTCTGTGGTTGTGAGGTTTTAACAATCACATTTAGTATGTTATTATTTCTCCTCAATTGCACCTTTAGGAAGCTTGTAATCTCACATTTATTTTTTTTATCAATATTTTCTTATTCACAAATAATAATTATGGCTCAGTTTTTATCCAGGTAGGTTATTCCTTTGTGTATTAATTACTTATCTATTATATATCACTGGATAACCAGCAGTAAACTTTGGACACAATATCATTCATTCATAACAGCTGAATTTATTGTAATCAATTAAACTTACTGGGGCTGGGAAAGCTATAATATCTCCTAGCTGCAAAGTCCCTACATAAGATCCATTTCTCTCCCTAAAGCATAAAAGTTCTATATACTTAAGGTGCATTGATGTCTCTCATATTGTTCAGACCCTCTCACAAACCACTGACATACATTTCACTTTTTCAAGGCATCCAAGGAGTGTCAAGATCTCCGTTTTCTATCCTATCACAGCCAATTACAACATTCCATGTAAAACACCCCATCTGGGATCAATCAGTGAGAGGGTGTTTCTCTCACGTGCTCCCACTCTAACTCATTGTATCAGGGAAATAGAGTTCCAAAATATAATTTATTTTTTATGTGACAGGCAGCATGTAACAACAGAAAACATCATGATTCCCACATGACAAACAGTGTATAACAATAACAATATGCTACCAATTTCATAAGCATAGTACACTCTTTGATCATCATCTCACATACTGCTAATCACAACTTTGCAGGGCACAGTTATTTCCTCTTTATAAATATAGGTGCTAGTTCAGGTTTGATGTATCTCTATTTGCTTTCGCAATTTTCTTACTCAGCAAAAAAGTCAAAAATTTTTAAGTATTTATCATTTCATTGTTTTTCCACTAAGTTTATTAATCCTTACTTAATTCTGACCATCATACAAAATAAGTTCCATGTTTATCCTCCAAATAGTATGGTTTCCCATAACTTTTAATATGTTTCATCAGAAAAGATTTTCGAGATGCCCACCCATTATCTAAGTTTCATGTGCCCAATATAATAAATGATCTTATCACATTACACACTTTCCCTTTTAGCTCCAAAAGTCACTCTGATCATATTGACATTTACACAGGTAAATGAAGCCTAAGGGGATTTGAACTTGAACCATACACACATGCTGTACTGACATCAGTCTGCTATTAGTGTTACAAGCCACTCGTTGCTTTCAACAGGGTTGTGAGAAATAACATTCATACATTAATATCTATTGATCTCATTATTATCTTCCCCTGTTGAATCAACGTTCTAATCCTCAACTCACAACAGAAAATGTACTAAAACCAAATGCAAAAGTGATAATTGTGAAATAATTATTGTTTATTAATTTAATTTCTTTATTTTTATTTCTATGTATTTTATTTTGTTTTTTAGATTTTGTTTTTTGATTAGTAAGATATGTGCATTATAATAATATATATTTGTCATTTTTTGCAGAAACAATAAGATCTCATTTTTATAAAAATCATATTTGAAGTGACTAAGGTGTCCTATCACATTAATTTTTCTTAAGTGTCTCAGTGTGTCTAAAAATATTAGCGTTAAAACGGTAATTACTCGCTAAATTTCATCTCGCAGCTCCCTGAGCTGCGAGATGAAATTCAGCGAGTAAACTACCGTATTAACAGTATTTACGCGCATATTACCGTATAAACTGTAATATTTTTCGAGCGCTCGTTTTTTTTTGTTTTAGCGCGTTAAAAGCAACAATTGAATACCCCCCTAAAAGTTGAACAATGTGTCAATTTGAAAATTTTTAATAAAATTGCACAAAATACCAACAGAATGTTATCAAATGATTACTATGGCCTATGGGAATGACTGCCTGTCTCGTGCGCGTGTGTTTGAGTGGCACAAAAGATTTAGCGAGGGACATGAGAATGTCGAAGATGATGAACGCCCTGGACGACCATGCTTCAAGAACCGTAGAAAAAATCAGTCAGATTGTTCGAAAAGTCTGCCGACTCAGTGTTCGAATGATAGCTGAGTCCGTGAACATTGACAAAGACACTGTATGGAAAATATTGCGTGAGGATCTTAACATGAGATTTTCCGAGATCCACTTTATCATTCCGTAGTAATCTATTTGGATGACATCCTTATCTTTTCTGCTGACCTAAGAACTCACTGTGAACATGTTTCTATTGTCTTGAGACGATTTTTACAGAATCAATTATTCTGAAAATTAGAAAAATGTATTTTCAAATCCAGTCAACTTTCATTTCCTGGGCTATATTGTTTCCGGCTCCGGACTCCAAATGGATCCAGAGAAACTCAAGGCTATCCTGGATTGGCCCCAGCCTCATGGTCTAAAGGCAACTCAAAGATTTTTAGGTTTTACCAATTATTATAGACAGTTTATCCAGGGATCCTCTTCTCTAGTGGCCCCTATCACAGCTTTGACCAAGCGGTCTGCTAACTCCAAGGTTTGGCCACGCGAAGCATTGGAAGCCTTCCTTCAGCTTAAAAAGGCCTTCACTTCTGCCCCTGTTCTACGACAACCAGATACTTCCCGGCCTTTCATTCTGGAGGTAGATGCCTCTTCTATTGGCGTCGGTGCTGTCTTGTCCCAAAAATCTTCTACTGGAAGACTCTTCCCCACTGGATTCTTCTCCCGGAAACTATCCTCTGTGAAGAGAAATTACGGAATAGGTGTCCGTGAGTTGCTTGCTATGAAACTAGCCTTAGAGGAATGGAGACATCTACTGGAAGGAGCATCCTTTCCTATAACTATCTTCACCGACTACAAGAATCTGTTATGTCTCCAATCTGCCACTTGTTTAAACCCACGACAAGCAAGATGGTCTCTCTTTTTCTCCTGCTTTGATATTCAGATCATGTTTAGATCTGGAGTTAGGAACACCAAGGCAGACGCTCTCTCGCGTTCCTTTGATGCCAACGGATCAGTAAGATCCAGATAAATCAAAACACTTTCTCGATCCTAAATGTTTTCTGGCAACTACACCCACCAGCTAAGCTATTCCCAGGGGGAAAACCTTTGTCCCCCTTCATCTTCGGAACAACCTTCTTAAATGGGAGCATGCCTCATGCTTCGCTGGCCACGCTGGAATTAAGAAGACCCAAGAACTCATCCGCCGCAACTATTGGTGGCCAACCCTACTCTCGGATGTTCAACTATTTGTTTTCTCCTGCACCATCTGTGCACAGAATAAAACTCCTAGACAAAGTCTGTATGGGTTCCTTCACCCCCTTCCTGTTCCTGATCATCCTTGGAGCCATTTGTCTATGGATTTTATTACAGACCTTCCATTATATAAAGGATATTCAGTGGTTTGGGTAGTCACTGACCGTCTCTCCCCGGGCAGCCCACTTTGTACCTCTAAAAGCTCTTCCATCTGCATCTTCCCTAACTCAGCTCTTCATTAAAGAGATCTTTCGGTTGCATGGATGTCCTGATGAGATCGTTTCATACCGTGGTACTCAATTTGTGGCCAAATTCTGGAGAGCCTTCTGTCATCTTTGTGGATTTAAGCTAAACTTCTCATCCGCTTACCACCCTCAGACCAATTGTCTAACGGAGAGAACAAATCAAGAATTGGAGAAAATCCTAAGATGTTATGTATCACCTGCACACGATGATTGGGTCGACTTATTACTTTGAGTCGAATTCGCCCACAACAACCTATATCACAAATCTACTTCAGTGTCACCCTTTTTCACTCTCCAGGGCTTCCATCCACGTCTTCCTCCATTCGCTGATCCCCTACCTTCCTGAGTTCCTGCAGCAGATACCTTGCTTCAAGACTGCTCCTCTTGCTGGGCACGAGTTAAACAAAATCTAGCTGAAGGCTCCCTTCCAGTAAAAAAAAAATTGACAGGAGGAGACGGCTGCACCTCTTCTTAAAATGGGAGATACGGTATGGTTGTCCACGCAAAATCTGCGACTATGAACACCCTCTAGGAAGTTCTCTCCTAGATTCTTCGGTCCATTCAAGATCTTGGAAGTTATCAACACTGTAGCATTCAGACTTGAACTTTCACCTACTTTAAAAATTCTGAATGTATTTCATATCTCCTTACTCAAGTATGTGGTCATCAATAAATGTACCTTTCTTAGGAAAAGACCTGCCCCCACCTCTGTACAAAATCAGGAATTCAAGGTCAAAGAAATTATTAATTCTCACATTTCCAAAGGGATTCTGCAATTGTTAATTGATTGGAAGGGCTACGGCCCAGAAGATCGCTCTTGGATTCCGGCTCGGGATATTCATGCACCATTCCTTTTAAAACGTTTCCACAAGAGATTTACCGATAAGCCGTTTAGGGTGTCCAGAGTCCACCCCTAAAAAGGGGGGGAGTACCGTAATACTCAACGGTCCACGATCATGTAACCCCTGGCGGAGAATTCAAACTCTGCCTGTTCTTCTATATAAATCGCCCTCTAAGCACAAGCCATGTGTCAGAGCAAAAGTTACGTTCCTGACTCCTGGCTCCCTGTCTTCTAGCTCCCTTTGTCCCTCTCTGTGTTCCTCCTGCATCTCCTGAGTTTTTCCTGTGTACCAGACCCGGCTTAACCTGACTATTCTATTTGGATTCTCCTTTGGCGTGACGGACATCTGCTAACGTGTACCAGACCCGGCTCGGCCCTCATTACTCTATTTGGATTTTCCTTTGGCATGACGGACATCTGCTAATGTATATTAGACCCAGCTCAGCCCTCATTACTCTGTTTGGATTTCCCTTTGGCGTGCAAGACATCTTCTACTGTGTACCAGACCCGGCTGTGCATTACCAACCTCTGGAAGAATCCCCGCTGCACATTGGACCTTGCCTCAGGTACCGTTTTCATATTACCTTGCTGCAAGTCTAAGCATTCCTCACGTCTGTAAACTAAGTAGGGGCCGCGACCTGCAGTTTCTCAGCAGCCAAGCCCATCCTGCCTTGCGGGAGTTCTTGGTGAAGACCTGAGAGGCTGTTAGACTCTGTGCCCTGCTGAGCTAGTGCCAATACTGACTGAGGGACTCCCCTGAGCATAACAGGTATTAATTTTATTTGATGGCTTAAGTTGTTATGTTCAGTCCCATTTGGCCTGGGTAGGGGGCACTTGACAGGGGTGCCCTTTGTCCCCTGCGTTATTCATGCTAGCTGTAGAGTTACTTGCTTGCTTGATTCGCACACATCCTGGCATTCACAGTCTCCCCATTTCAGGGACCAAGGATACTATTGCTCTTTACATTGATGACCTGCTTTTGTTTTTGTCAGACGCGGAACATTCACTGACCAACATTGTAGAGGCCGTGGATAATTTTGCACAATTTTTGGGTCTCAACATCAACTTGGATAAATCCAGTATCTATCCAGTGCATGGTATTCTCCCTGTTGAGTTAATTCCCAGTTACTGCCTGCAGTGAACATTGCATTTAAGTACATCTGGGAATCAGGATTTCGCCTGTCTCTGTGGACCTTATTAAACTATGACCCTATCACAGATTTTAAGCTCAAGTCCCAGTCGTGAAAGTGACTTCCTCTTACAATGTTGGGGAAAATGAATTGTTTTAAAATGATAGTGCAACCTAAATATCTTTATGTATTGCAACATTCTCCTAAATCTATCACCAACAGAATATTTCAGTTTTTCATTACATATGTCTCCTCATTTATTTGGAGTGATAAATAGGGCCAGGATTAAATTGAGCACTCTTTACAGATCAAAGCCTCTGGTGGATTTGTTGTTTCCAACCAAATTGTATTATTTGGCAGCACAACTGTCTCATTTAATTGAATGTTTGCGGGCTTCTGTAAAATGTGCTCTGACAGAGTTCCTTGGTGAGCAGACGTGGTCTCCTGCTACTCCAATTCAGGTTCTTCTAGTGGGCAAGAAGGATAAAAAGATTGCTCCTATTGTTCTACAGGCGATTGAGGTTTGGACCGCAGCTCACAATATTTTGGGTGGGCAAGGCTATGATCTTAAAGCTCCACTATGGCATAATGGTAGGATCTATGAGCTGCTTAAATTAACTAAAGATAATATTTGGAATAAACTTGGGGTGTTTGTATTGGGCCATCTTTATTGTAATGGTGCGTTTAAATCCTTTGATGAACTGTGGCAGAAATATGTTTTTCCCAATTCTGCCTTTTACCGATACTTATGGTTGAGACATGCTGCGACTTCTCAGCTTGGTAACTTCCCTCCACAGCTATCTAACTCCCCTATTAAAAGATTATTAATGACTATAAGTAAGAGCAGAGTCATATCTACTCACTATTCTGACCTTTTCATTATGCACCTTATAGCCTATTGTCTCTTAAATCTAAAGGGGAGGACAACTTAGGTCAACTCTCTCATGAGGACTGGAGTCATATCCTTAAAAGTATTCAAGATGCCACATTGTGCACTCTGTTCCAACAAATCCATTTATACTTACTCAATTGGGTGTATCACTCTGCAGCAGGGCCGGACTGGCCATCTGGCACTTCTGGCAAATGCCAGAAGGGCCGATGGCATTGTGGGCCATCGCGCAGCCTCTTAGGACTGGCTGTACAGGGCACACAGTGGATTCCCGGAGGCAGTATTTTTCTTTTCCAGGGAAAATAGTGCTGGGGGGGAGAGGAAGAGGACCCGACAATGTGTGTATGGGGGGGGGGAGAAGAGGACCAGACAATGTGTGTATGGGGGGGTGGGGAGAAGAGGACCAGACAATGTGTGTATGGGGGGGAGAAGAGGTCCAGACAGTGTGTGTATGGGGGGGGGAGAAGAGGTCCAGACAGTGTGTGTATGGGGGGGGAGAAGAGGACCAGACAATGTGTGTATGGAGGGGGGTAAAAAGAGGACCACACAATGTGTGTATGGGGGGGGGGGGAAAGAGGACCACACAATGTGTGTATGGGGGGGAGAAGAGGACCACACAATGTGTGTATGGGGGGGGAGAAGAGGTCCATACAATGTGTGTATGGGGGGGAGAAGAGGACCCGACAATGTGTGTATGGAGGGGGGGAGGAGAAGAGGTCCAGACAATGTGTGTATGGGGGGGTGGGGAGAAGAGGACCAGACAATGTGTGTATGGGGGGGGAGAAGAGGACCAGACAATGTGTGTGAGGAGGGGGGGAGGAGAAGAGGTCCAGACAATGTGTGTATGCGGGGGTGGGGAGAAGAGGACCAGACAATGTGTGTATCGAGGGGGGGAGAAGAGGTCAAGACAATGTGTGTATGGGGAGAGGAAGAGGACCCGACAATGTGTGTATGGGGGGGAGAAGAGGTCCAGACAATGTGTGTATGGGGGGGAGTAGAGGTCCAGACAATGTGTGTATGGGGGGGAGAAGAGGACCAGACAATGTGTGTATGGAGGGGGGGAAAAAGAAGACCACACAATGTGGGTATTGGGGGGGAGAAGAGGTCCACACAATGTGTGTATGGGGGGGGGAGAAGAGGTCCACACAATGTGTGTATGTGGGGGGGAGAAGAGGATTCGACAATGTGTGTATGGGGGGGGGAGAAGAGGACCAGACAATGTGTGTATGGAGGGGGGAAAAAGAGGACCACACAATGTGTGTATGGGGGGGAGAAGAGAACCACACAATGTGTGTATGGAGGGGGGAGGAGAAGAGGTCCAGACAATGTGTGTATGGGGGGGTGGGGAGAAGAGGACCAGACAATGTGTGTATCGAGGGGGGGAGAAGAGGTCAAGACAATGTGTGTATGGGGGAGAGGAAGAGGTCCAGACAATGTGTGTATGGGGGGGGAGTAGAGGTCCAGACAATGTGTGTATGGGGGGGGGAGAAGAGGACCAGACAATGTGTGTATGGGGGAGAGGAAGAGGTCCAGACAATGTGTGTATGGGGGGGGGGAGTAGAGGTCCAGACAATGTGTGTATGGGGGGGGGGGAGAAGAGGACCAGACAATGTGTGTATGGAGGGGGGGAAAAAGAGGACCACACAATGTGAGTATTGGGGGGGGAGAAGAGGACCAGACAATGTGTGTATGGAGGGGGGTAAAAAGAGGACCACACAATGTGTGTATGGGGGGGAGAAGAGGACCAGACAATGTGTGTATGGAGGGAGGAGGGAAAAGAGGACCACACAATGTGTGTATGATGGGGAGGAGAGGACCACACAATGTGTGTATGGGGGTGGAGAAGAGGTCCATACAATGTGTGTATGGGGGGGGAGAAGAGGACCCGACAATGTGTGTATGGGGGGGGGGAGAAGAGGACCCGACAATGTGTGTATGGAGGGGGGAAAAAGAGGACCACACAATGTGTGTATGGGGGGGAGGAGAAGAGGTCCAGACAATGTGTGTATGGGGGTGGGTGGGGAAAAGAGGACCAGACAATGTGTGTATGGAGGGGGGGAAAGAGGACCACACAATGTGTGTATGGGGGGGGGGAGAAGAGGACCCGACAATGTGTGTATGGGGGGGGAGAAGAGGTCCAAACAATGTGTGTATGGGGGGGAGAAGAGGTCCAGACAATGTGTGTATGGAGGGGGGGGAAAGAGGACCACACAATGTGTGTATGGGGGGTGGGAGAAGAGGACCACACAATGTGTGTATGGGGGGGGGAGAAGAGGACCAGAAAATGTGTGTATGGAGGGGGAAAGAGGACCAAACAATGTGTGTATGGGGGTAGGGAGGAGAAGAGGACCCGACAATGTGTGTATGGGGGAGGAGAGGAGGACCAGACAATGTGTGTATGGGGGGGGGAGAAGAGGACCAGACAATGTGTGTATGGGGGGGAGAAGAGGACCCGACAATGTGTGTATGGAGAGGGGGAGAAGAGTTCCAGACAATGTGTGTATGGGGGGAGAAGAGGACCAGACAATGTGTGTATGGAGGGGGGGGAAAAGAGGACCACACAATGTGTGTATGGGGGGGGGAGAAGAGGACCAGACAATGTGTGTATGGGGGGGAGAAGAGGACCAGACAATGTGTGTATGGGGGGGGAGAAGAGTACCCGACAATGTGTGTATGGGGGAGGGGGGAAGAGGGGGGAAGAAGAGGACCAGATAATGTGTGTATGGGGGGGGAAGAGGACCAGACAATGTGTGTATGGGGGGGAGAAGAGGACCTGACAATGTGTGTATGGGGGTGGGGGGAGAAGAGGACCCGACAATGTGTGCATTAGGGGGGGGGAGAAGAGGAACCGACAATGTGTGTATGGGGGGGAAAGAAGAGGACCCGACAATGTGTGCAGGGGGGGAGAGGACCCAAAAATGTTTCCAGGTGTGGGGAATAGGACCAAAAAATGTGTGCAGGGGGGGAGAAGAGGACTCAAAAATGTGTGCAGGGGGGGAGGAGAGGACTCAAAAATGTGTGCAGGGGGGGAGGACCCAAAAAATTTTGCATGTGTGGGGAAAAGGACCCAAAAATGTGTGCAGGGTGGGAACCCAAAAATGTGTGTAGGTATGGGGAAAAGGACCCAAAAATATGCAGGGGGAAAGAGGGGCTTAAAATGTCTACAGGGGGGTGGAAGAGGGACTGAAAATGTCTACAGGGGGGGAGGGGGACTGAAAATGTCTGCGGGGGGGAGAGAGGCTGCAAATGTCTGCAGGGGGAGGAGAGAGGGACTGAAAATGTCTGCAGGGGGGAGAGGGGCTGAAAATGCCTACAGGGTTAATGAAATGTCTTGCGTGGTATTTAAAAAATAGAGCAGCTTTGGGGGGCATGATATCTTTTTTGCGTGGCATTTACATGGCTGCTCTCTGGTCTCATCTATCAATAGAATATTAAATACCGGTGAGATGGGGCTGGTAGAGGTAAATAATTTATTTACCACAAATGTTCAGATATTAGTTATATATGCCTGTACAATGGGGTAGTGTTATCTGTCCATAATGGAGTGGTTTTTTTTTTTAATTAAAGAGCCTAATCATTAACATTTTGCAATATAGTAAAATTTTTGCATTTTCAATACAGGACTCCAAATTTCCAGAAGCCAGCGGGAAGACAACAAAGCAGCAAGAGAGAAGAGCAAGAACAGGTAAGAGAGAACGGCGCAATCAATCTAAATTTGAATGCTGGAGAATATTTCAGAATATTTATATTTAGGAGTATTCCTATACATTGGGAGGGGGGTGGGTCCGGGGTAGGGAGGCGCTCTTGGTGTATTTGCCTATGGTGACCGAAACCCTTAATGAGACCCTAGGTTTTCTGTAGTCGTTTTATGTTTTTGCATACAGTTGGAACAGTATGCTTTTGTAATTCAAGCAAACTGATTTGCACAACAAGGGAATTGATCAGGGTGGGCAGAAGATAAAGCGTGATACACAAGTCTGTGCTGCTGCTTAACATGTTAGACTGCACCAGCAACGCCACTTCAGCGTGCAACAATATCGCGCATGGAGCCCACAGCAGGTGGGCCTGTGTGTTTTAAATGCCAGGGCTGATTTTTAGTCCCAGTCCGGCCTTGCTCTGCAGTTATACATCTGGTGGTGTGCTTCTCTATGCCACAGATAAGATGGCTGACATGATGTTGCCCTGCTGTCTGCTGCTTAATTTGGCCCTAAACCAAAGTATACCCCTAACACCAGCAGTAGACAGTAACAAAGCAGGTGAACTTATTCCATCAGATGATGTGGATAATATAGAGGGGGAGGCAGGTCAGAGACAAAATCATCCATACTTATTTTTCAGGTCAGTATGGTTTTTATGTAAATATAATTGTTTTGTAAATAACAGTAACCTTGTTTTTCAGTTTTATTTATTCTTGTATATTTACATCATCATTATTAACATCATAAGCACAGGACTATTTTGGAAAAACCAATAACCTCATTTTAAGTGTACAGTATGTGTATGTTTTTTTAAATAACCATTTAAGCATCACTGGAAGATAAAAACAATGGGCCTGATTCATCAAGGAACGGATCTGCCATTTTTTGCGGATGTTACGCAATTTGCCACTGCACATGCCCAGAAACGGGAGATAAGAAGGGAAATCCATTATAATCCGTTGCGTAAGCTAAGATTCTCTTAAGTTTAAGTATAATTCCATCGCAACTGCACTTAAGAAGTCTTCTGACCACTTAAGAAAAAGGGGTTGGGAATGGGAGGGGAATGAGCGGAGATCCTAAATAAGTTAAGAATTGTAGGCGTTATTTGTACTGACTTGAGAAGAGTAGGCGTTACCTCCGGATCTGTCGGATAGTTAAGTTGAGTTTTATCTTAACTCCTTGCTGAAACTTAAGGAAGCCCAGGATCATGTTTAAATCCAAGCCAGCTAGCTAAATAACAATAAACTGTTCTAAAAGCATCGTTCGTTTAAAACACTCGCAACTAAATATAATATACATCTTAATACACTTCAATTAAAATAATTTATTATTTTTTGGGAAAATTTATTTTATATTTATATAACTAGCAGAATACCCAGCGTTGCCCGGGATTTAAAGAATTTTTATTTACAAAAATCAATCTAAATATTAAACATACATGTAAATATCATGTTAAAATTGGACCAGTAGAAGGTGAAAAGTGAAAATTTCAAACTGTATTTGAACTGTATATGATGGAACGAACCAATAAACAATTGCTTCAAAACAGCTTGATAAACTATATTTCTCGTTTCTTCATTTGGGGCAAATACATACAAATTTCTTGGTGTTCCAACTCTTAAGCACACAACGTAAAATTGTGCATGAGAAAAGCAAGGTGATTCCAAGTTGACTCCAGCTACATGTAAAGATTGTCCTTGGGCCTTATTGATAGACATGGCAAAAGCTAAACGAACTGGAAATTGTAGACGCTTAAATTGAAATGGCATATCAGATGGAATGAGAGGTATGCGTAAAATGAAAGCATTGTCACCTTTTGCACAGCCTGTCAAAATAGTTGCTTCAATGACATGAGAATTGAGCTTTTGGACAACTAAACTTGTACCGTTACAAAGTCTTGGAGGATTTAAATTTCTGAGAAGCATAATGGGTGATCCAATATTCAGTACCAGGTTATGCGGTGGCATTCCGGGAGGTTGTAAAGAGTTTAAAAATTCAGTAGGATAGTGCACAGCCTCATTTTCTTCAACAACGGTATCTATTGATTTGTATAATATGGCTTCTCCAGGCAACTCTTCTTGAATCTTTAAGTTGATGTTGTTTACACAATTATTTTAGTTACTGGATGAAGCGGCATTAAACCATTCCCAATATTTAACAAATGATCAGCAAACTGACCGTCCATTGTGTTGCCATGCAGAGAAACTCTCATATTTGTGGTTAGTCGCAAAGTGCGAACATGCCTCCAAAGATGTGATGATTTAAGGCATGCATTTATTTCATCCGCCATTGTTCCTTTTGGAATGACCGGCAATGTTTGTCGAAAATCTGTAGCCAATACAACAGTGACTCCACCCATTAGTAAATCATTGCCTCTTAAAAATTGAAGTGTTTGATTAAGGGCCTGTAAAGCATTTTTGTGTGACATGGTGCATTCATCCCATACAATGACCTGACATTCCTGCAGAATCTGAGCTTTTTCTGTTCGTTTAGTGATATTGCAGATGGGAGTTTCACTTCGGGCCAGATTAAGCGGTAACTTGAAAGCTGAATGTGCTGTTCTTCCACCAGGGAGCAAAGTTGCAGCAATTCCAGAAGAGGCCACAGCAATAGCTATCTTGGAATGTACTCGAATTTTAGCAAGTAACAACTTGATGAGAAACGTCTTACCTGTTCCTCCGGGTGCATCCAGAAAAAATATATCTCCCCTTTTTTTTGGAACTTCTTCCAAGACATTGTTCCAGACATTCCAGAGTTATGGTCGTTTTGGATGATTTTTAGGTGTTACACCCCCTCGCCACCCCCACCCTTAGGAGTGCTAGGGGTGTCTTGCCCCCACAATATTTGTTGTCAGACTGTAAGTCATATGTGTACCAGGTTTGGTGTAAATTGTTCCAGACATTCCAGAGTTATGGTCATTTTCGATGATTTTTAGGTGTTACTCCCCTCGCCACCCCCACCCTTAGAAGTGCTAGGGGTGTCTTGCCCCCACAATATTTGTTGTCAGACTGTAAGTCATATGTGTACCAGGTTTTGTGTAAATTGTTCTAGTCATTCCAGAGTTATAGTTGTTTTCGATGATTTTTAGGTGTTACCCCCCTCGCCACCCCCACCCTTAGGAGTACTAGGGGTGTCTTGCCCCCACAATATTTGTTGTCAGACTGTAAGTCATATGTGTACCAGGTTTGGTGTAAATTGTTCCAGACATTCCAGAGTTATAGTTGTTTTCAATGATTTTTAGGTGTTACCCCCCTCGCCACCCCCACCCTTAGGAGTGCTAGGGGTGTCTTGCCCCCACAATATTTGTTGTCAGATTGTAAGTCATATGTGTACCAGGTTTGGTGTAAATTGTCACAGTCATTCCAGAGTTATGGTCGTTTTCGATGATGTTTAGGTGTTACCTCCCTCGCCACTCCCACCCTTAGGAGTGTTAGGGGTGTCTTGCCCCCACAATATTTGTTGTCAGACTGTAAGTCATATGTGTACCAGGTTTGGTGTAAATTGTTCCAGACATTCCAGAGTTATGGTTGTTTTCGATGATTTTTAGGTGTTACCCCCCTCGCCACCCCCACCCTTAGGAGTGCTAGGGGTGTCTTGCCCCCACAATATTTGTTGTCAGACTGTAAGTCATATGTGTACCAGGTTTGGTGTAAATTGTTCCAGACATTCCAGAGTTATGGTAGTTTTCGATGATTTTTAGGTGTTACCCCCCTCGCCACCCCCACCCTTAGGAGTGCTAGGGGTGTCTTGCCCCCACAATATTTGTTGTCAGACTGTAAGTCATATGTGTACCAGGTTTGGTGTAAATTGTTCCAGACATTCCAGAGTTATGGTCGTTTTCGATGATTTTTAGGTGTTACCCCCCTCGCCACCCCCACCCTTAGGAGTGCTAGGGGTGTCTTGCCCCCACAATATTTGTTGTCAGACTGTAAGTCATATGTGTACCAGGTTTGGTGTAAATTGTTCCAGACATTCCAGAGTTATGGTCGTTTTCGATGATTTTTAGGTGTTACCCCCCTCGCCACCCCCACCCTTAGGAGTGCTAGTGGTGTCTTGCCCCCACAATATTTGTTGTCAGACTGTAAGTCATATGTGTACCAGGTTTTGTGTAAATTGTTCTAGTCATTCCAGAGTTATAGTTGTTTTCGATGATTTTTAGGTGTTACCCCCCTCGCCACCCCCACCCTTAGGAGTGCTAGGGGTGTCTTGCCCCCACAATATTTGTTGTCAGATTGTAAGTCATATGTGTACCAGGTTTGGTGTAAATTGTCACAGTCATTCCAGAGTTATGGTTGTTTTCAATGATTTTTAGGTGTTACCCCCCTTGCCACCCCCACCCCGTAATAAATTTCAATCTAAAAATTTTTTAGTTGCCTCCGTCATGTTTTAATACACTCGTATGCAAAATTCATGATCTTCGCTTGAAAAATGTGGATTTGTATGGAAAGACAGACAAAAGGACAGAAGGACAGAAGGACAAATTTTCTCTTTTATATATTAGATATTAAACATTGTGTACATTTTTTTAATAGGAACATCTTTTTAATTACAACCACAATTGTAATAAATTGCAATGTAAAGTGGTTGAGGTGTCAACAGTTAGGTGCTGATATTTAGGGATTAGGCTAAACCCGGATCTGCTGGATGAGTCAGTTTACTATAGTACTACTGCTGCTTGGTGTCTTGAGTAAAGCTTTCTGTGTTTTCTATCCCTGTATAGTGCATTTTATTCTGCTATACAGATATGCTCTCTGTAATATGTGGAACAACTATTACACATATTACATTGCATATATATTGTATATCCCAGCTATATATTCTAGTTATCCGTTCTACCTGCCTTAATGTATGTCGGAATGGAGTGCTGAGTGCATTCCCCATCCATTCCGCTGCCGGAATGGAGTGCTGAGTGCATTCCTCATTGATTCCGGCTGTCGGAATGGAGTGCTGAGTGCATTCCCCATCCATTGCAGCTGCTGGAATGGAGTGCTGAGTGCATTCCTCATTGATTCCGGCTGTCGGAATGGAGTGCTGAGTGCATTCCCCATCCATTCCGCTGCCGGAATGGAGTGCTGAGTGCATTCCTCATTGATTCCGGCTGTCGGAATGGAGTGCTGAGTGCATTCCCCATCCATTCCGCTGCCGGAATGGAGTGCTGAGTGCATTCCTCATTGATTCCGGCTGTCGGAATGGAGTGCTGAGTGCATTCCCCATCCATTGCGGCTGCTGGAATGGAGTGCTGAGTGCATTCCCCATCCATTCCAGCTGATGAAATGGGGCTTCGAGTACCCTAACCATCCATTCCGGCTGCTGGAATGGGACTGCCAGTACCTTAGCCATCCATTCTGGCAGCTGGAATAAAATTAAAAATATTTTATATGTAGCTCAAACATTAAACATTGTGTATTTTTTTTTAAAAAGCAACCTCTTTTTTATTACAACAACAATTGTAATAAATCGCAATGTAAAGCAGCTAATGTGCCAACAGTTAATTGCTAGTGTTTGTAACCAAACATCTAACAATACAATAGTAATAATATAAAAAAATAAGTTATGAGAATTAAACGGGTGATTTGTGCAAACTTAAACTAAGCGCACTCTTACACCAGGTACATGAATACAAATATGGGAAGGATATTATTGATCCCACAGAGACAATAGCATTAGTGAGGATTCAAATTCAGGTTTCCACTGTTGCAAGGTGGATTGTCTAACCGCTACGCCAATGTGCAAGTGGTGAAAATAAAATGTGAATGAAATAGAATAGACTGAAAAGCTGAGCAACAACTTCTGTCATAACAAGTTTATTTTCTGATAAAATTTTAATTAATGTCAATACTTTGAAATATTATAGACAGAAATCATTGGTACATGCAAAGTTTACATTTTTGGATATGGAAATTCAGTCATGTATACTAATAATAATACAAATTATACTAAAAATACTTGGGCTTCAAATTTATTTTTTTCGTTTCTTTGTTTTTTTTGCCCACTTAGGTTTTTTTTAACTTTCATCTGTGGATTTTTCGTATGTCTTTGCAATCAAGTAATTTTTAACTGCTGCTTCTCTGTATTGTAGCTGCACACAATTTTCAACATGCCATTTAGCCATAATACACAAAATGTAACAGGTATCAAACTCATGAACCCACTGATGAAAAGGGGATTGTTTAACTACTATGCTAACGTGGGAGTGGAAACAGTATATGCATGACATTGACTAGAAGGAAAAGCTGAGCATCACCGTCTCTCATAACAAACAGTTTAATGCCAATAATTTTGATTAGTGTAATAATCATTCAATTATATGATTAATATACAACCTACAATGCTAGGTACATGCACAGTTTAAATTTTGGGAGAAGAAAATTCAAAACACAACGCATGCATTACTACCAACATGAAGGTTGAAGGATAAACACTAAAGTATTACACACACACATTCTCTTGTTCTCCATCTCGAAAAATGTTTCGTAGTAAAATTAATAAACGTGGATGCGGATGTAACGGCTAACAATTCGTAATCATAAATATGCACAATAGCCATATTACACGGCAAAACATATCCTAGCGTACTCTTCTATAAGTGACACAGTGGAGTAGATCCACAGAAACATGGGAATATACAAAGTCAGCACAGATACAGGCATCATCACCATCACCATTTATCATCATCACCATTTATTTATATAGCGCCACTGATTCCGCAGCGCTGTACAGAGAACTCATTCACATCGGTCACTGCCCCATTGGAGTTTACAGTCTAAATTCCCTAACACACACACAGACAGAGAGAGAGAGAGACTATGGTCAATTTTGATAGGAGCCAATTAACTTACCAGTATGTTTTTGGAGTGTGGGAGGAAACCAGAGCACCTGGAGGAAACCCACGCAAACACGGGGGGCAACATACAAACTCTTTCTTCACTTTGCCCTGATTGTTTGCTCATCATCCAAGGAACTCTCTATTCAAGACCACTGTCTTACTTGCTATGTATGGTGCTGCAAATATTGAATAATGTCTATTAATAATAAATCTGACCCTACAATAGTGTCAGCAATCAGTTACAAATAAGTATCTGCTGTTTACTTCACAGCTGTTCTTCCTCTTGTCATACACAACAATCACTCTATAGTCCTTTGGAGCCCATTTAGGTACATGTATACTTGTACTATCTATTGTCGCCATCCTTGCTTATTTTGACATTAGCCACATACAGCCCTTCCCCTTAGCTCAGACTCTATTTTGTGGTTTTGAACTTTCTAGGTATATTTGTGTGTTTAGCATATATGCTCTCTTTTATTGGTCCACGTGTTAGGATATTGTATTGTGCAAGTTCAACATGGTATGAACTTAATTCTATATATTTTTATTAACCTTTCTAAATGTTGTCAAAGTAGGGTCCTTAAATGTTACATTTGTTGCCAACAACACTTCCTAGGTTAGGACATGGTTAAACCACAAAGCCAAAAATAGACTCCAGACGCAATCACCGCTTTGCTTGGAATCGTGGCCACAGATAAATGCAAAACACAAAGTCCACACAATCAAGTCCAATGACTTGGTGTCATACACAAGTTCAGCATCTGTTGGAGTCCTTATCAACATTACCTTTAAATCCGGTTTTGTTCAGCAGTTAAACAATGACACTATTCACCCTTTTCAGTTTTGACCGGGTTCCTAAGCTATTTTTGAACTGCTACACATCAACTATATTGTTTTTTGTCCAGTCATGCAATGTTCCGTTCCAGCCACACACATATACACACTTCTAAGCATACTAAATTGTGGGTGAAGACACAGATTGTGATCTTGCACACAACTGTCATATATGTAACTTGTTTATTTCAGATAAAATTTTGGGGACAAGCAGTTTTGATCTAAACTCAAAAGTTCATATCGGATCTGGGTGTCCGAATGTAACATTGATTTACAATAGCATTCAAATTGCAAATGGTCCCGGAAAGAAACAAACATTAGACTTAAGCCAGAATCAGGATGGGAATATTTGCAAGTAGTAGTGGGCAGCACAATGGAGTAGTGGTTAACACTTCTGCCTTACAGCACTGGGGTTATGAGTTCAATTCCTAACCATGGCCTTATCTGTGAGAAGTTTGTATGTTCTCCCCGTGTTTGTGTGGGTTTCCTCCAGGTGCTCCGGTTTCCTCCCAAACTCCAAAAAAACAAACTGGTAGATTAATTGGCTGCTAACAAATTGACCCTAGTGTGTGTGTGTGTGTGTGTGTGTGTGTGTGTGTGTGTTAGGGAATTTAAACTGTAAGCCCAAATGGGACAGGGACTGATGTGAGTGAGTTCTCTGTACAGCACTGTGGAATTAGTGGCGCTATATAAATAAATGGTAATGATGAAGTAGGATCTGTAGTGTGTGTGTGTAATTAATAGGTTGGGCCACTTTTTGCACTTTTAGTAAGACCAATGCCTGCTTCCACATGTAAGGTATCACAAGTACTTGCGAAGTGTTAGACATAATACCACTATGAGGCAACAATTTAATTCTCCTTACACAGCAAAGTGACCATCCTCCAGAACGACAATCAAGCAGTAAGTAATGACCACTGGCACAGAATCCCTAGGGAGATATCAAACCCCACCCCCAACATAGGGGTATTCACCCAGGTTCATTTATAATTATCTCCATTCACTATGCAAAGTTTTGTGTGCCTAAGTAGCTTCTAGGTGAGGAATATGCCATGGCTGCATGGCCATCCTGTGACCTAGAGGAACTGTGTTATAAAGGAAAGGATAGCACTACAAATTTGACTAATGTTAACTGTGCACAACCATGTCACAAAGCGATGGAGACCCCAAAAATGAAAATCCAAAAATTTAACACAAATATGAAAAACAAAATCACATTATCCACCCAAAGCAATCAACACAAATTTGTACATTTAGACTTGGGCAAGACCTAACCCTACTCCAAATCTTCCACCCATTCCATAAGGATTTTTCGAATATATTTTAATACAAGTTAACTCAATGACCAAACTGAGCCTATACTGTTTAAGATGTACTTTTTATCTCCATGTCTCCTTAGAGTGTCTGCCCTAGCACACATTAACACTAGAAATTCATCATGTCTGTTTTCATTCCCATAGAATGTCTTTGCTCTGCACCCTACTGTGGTTGAATATGAGTCTTAAGTCACTGTAGGTCATGTATTAATGTTAGTCTGAGGCTTCCTATTGTTCACTTATGGCAAAAGGTTAAGTGTATGTGTATTCTCGATCTGTAGAAACATACATCAATAAATCAATTTTCACATTTCACAGATTTTGCCTTAACATTATCTCTCTTTGTTAACATAAACAACAGGAGATCTAGCTTGGCTCGTGACCTATCCTCTGTAAAAAACTAGTCAGGCAAGTGTTCTGTTTCAAACACAATGGATTGAATAACTAACATTACATTATGCTCTAACCATTTATATAGATTGTGTATATTTAGCCCTGCTATTAACATTGAAAATTAGTAACACATTACAGGCTATCAAAGATTTTTTTAAATATTGTGCTTTGAGATAGATCACTAGGCAAACTAGATGATGTTTCGTAGTGTATTTCCAAGCACAACAGGGTGGCTTTCTGTGCCTGATGTAATCATCTTAATTATGAAATGTGTATTGTATTCCTATGCCTTAATATCCTGAGACACAGCAGACAGTCAACACACCCCTACAGCCTGAGGCTCTTCTCAGAAATATCTGACTGCTGTAGGAGTTAATGGTTCCGGGCAGCTGACGGAGGATGGAGATTGAAAGAAGTACTGCAACGACCCTTGTTCCTATTCCTTTGGCTAAAGTTATCCCAGGTCTGGTGATTCTGTGTGCTTGCCAAAAGCAAGGTGACAGTAAAAGCCGGACCAGTGCCCTGCTGGCAGGCACTGGGGCTTCGCACTACCAGGAAACCGTAAGCCTTTGTTTGGAAATTCAAAGATGCCCATAATAGGACCAGCATTGTATTGTATGTACGACTCTCGTGTCCATTGTGCCTACCTGTAATTGATATTCCTGAACCATATGTGGGTTTTGTACCTGTTCTTGGTGTTACATTAATTAAAGAGACCATTGGTAAATTAGGATATCTGTCTTGCTGGAAGTATTTCCAAAAAGGTACCGGGGAACACTGTACGCTGTTCAGCCTTTGGTAGACACCGTTCCCTCAAACAAACCATGATACACTGCAAGTACTGCAAATTATGTCTCTATTTAGAAGCTAAGTTACAGTATGACAGTTTAACCACAATCCACTAAATGTCTCAGGTCTTCACACCACACAATTTACAAGTAAAGCACACTACAAGGCCACCTTTTATGCAAAACTGCCAAATGGATTTTTTTGTCAAAGTACTAAATTAGGGACCTGCGGGCCGAAAATAAACATGTACATGCAACACAGAGCACAGGACAATGAAACCTTTGCTTGCACTACATGTAAGTAGTACACACATCTCTGGACCACGCAATAAGGGACAGACAGCTCTAAACGTTTTGAGATTGGTCAGAAATGCGTCAATTAAGCATCCATGATGCTCACTTTTAAATGTTGTAGAGTACTCTGACGTTACACTCTTGTCCCTGTGGAACAAACTATTTGAGTGCCCTACAGTATGCCTCGTCGTTTACTAGGTACCTTGGAGTTTGGGGGTATTGTCTTGTTGTGGGTGGATGCTTGGGTATGTGTATTATTTCACTCCATCCAAACTTTGCCCAAATAAGACATAGGATTAGAGTTTGCAAACACTTTTCAGGCCCATTTTGAACTGAAATGCATGGTAAGTCACTTGGAAATGAGTGCTTTAAGTGATGTAGACTCAGTGTACTGATGTAACACTGTACTGACAAACGCCAATATGTAGGAATTTGTCCAAAAAGCCTAATATGTGTACAATAACCAACAACCAAACAGTTATAACGTCAAGTGTAATTTATTTTTCAGTACACTATCTATGTATTTCACAGTTTCCAAAAATGACAAATAATAATAAAAAAAATAATACATTATTTTTTTTCCTTTTTATTCCACGCTGTGGTCTCAAAACCTGTGCCTGGCTTTGAGTCACCCATGATGTGGAGGGCTCAGAGCAAGCATCGGAGCTCTCTTGGTCAACAGGGTGTGATCGACGGCGTGACAAAGGGTCAGGGGGATTGCCAAGGCGATAGGCAGGGGGATAGGCAGGGGGTGAGAAAGGGTGTTCCGCTGAACGCGTCGAGGGGGGTACAAGAGCCAGAAAAGGACCAGGGGCAGTAGCCACAGAAGGCCCAGGGACAGCAGACACAGAAGGGGCAGGGGCAGCAGACACAGAAGAGGCAGGGGCAGCAGACACAGAAGGTCCAGGGGCAGCAAACACAGAAGGGCCAAGGGCAGCAGACACAGAAGGGGAAGGAGGAGGAGAAGCTGAAATTTGAACAATATTAGGAGGACTGAGCTGGAGGTTTGGGGTGAAGAAGGTAGCCTGTGTGGTATGGGTTGAAATGGGGAAGTGACAGTTACTGGAGGGCGTGGTGGTTTGTCATGGTAGATATTGTACAAGAGGGTGGCAATATTTGTGAGTGTATTATTTAAAGTTGTGAGTTGGTTGTCAAATTTGTGCTCCATACGAGTGAGGGTTGTGGAAATTTCTGCAACATGTATATCTAGGGACTGAGTGGCGGATTCAAAATGGTTAACTATGTGCGACAGTGTCTGCTTCCTCAAGAGTCGTGCATCCTCACTCTGAGGAGCCTCCACCTCATGGGCAGGCACCCCCACTTCAGGACTGTTTACAACCACCTCCTCCGCTTCACGTTCTGTATATAGAGAAGAAGAAAATAAAATCAAAAAATACCTTCTAAACTTAGCAACCTAAAAAAATGCTCATTGAACAAATATTAATTATGTGCAAGTGTGATGCATCCATTTTGATAACTACAGACAATTTAGCCACAAACATGGTATTCCAAACTAGCAGCCATGTCTGTTAAGTATATGTGGTTTTGACATTATGAAAGAGCCATATTTATATTTTGAATTAGATTTGAACAACATATTAACACATTTGCAAATCAGTGTGGACATTTCATTCCCTATTATGTGCTGCACCAACAGAATATGACTGGAAAGTGTAACGACCTGCCTCCTGGACTTTTGGACTTTATTATTTGTATTCCATTTTATATGTTGCAGCAGTACCTTTTTTCATTTGTTTTTTGCAACATGTCTGTTTCACCAATCTTGGAATTGCCACTGCTACAAACTTTACAGATGGACATTATCTTGCTACGTTCTCAGCTTGCTAGATTTTCCACTTTACTTGTGGACCCTCTCAGGAGACTGTCTGATTATGTCTCTCCTGATACAGAAGCTGCTGGTCTGTCTCAATCCACCTTTACTGCTGCTGAACCTGTGCAAACAGCACCTCTTAATTGTGCTTCTACAAATTTTCTGTTTAGTAAGAACTATAGGGTAACTAATTCCCAGTTCACAGGTGGTCCACGCCCCCATCTGACCGAAGAGGAGCGACGGCGCAGAATAACAAACAAGTTGTGTCTCTACTGTGCCAGCAATGCACACTTCTTACAGGACTGTCCTATCCGTAGACCACGACATCCTATGCAGCAGCCTTCAGTGTGCTCCTCTCCAGACCCTGGATTTGTCTTCATTTTACCTCCTGTTGCTATATAACAACCTGATCTGTTCCCTGGGATGGAGCCTAATCCGCCAGCTCCAGTTGCCACCTGTCCTGTGGTGCCAGCTCCAGTTGCAACTTGTCCTGTGGTGCCAGCTCCAGTTGCCACCTGTCCTGTGGTGCCAGCTCCAGTTGCCACCCGTCCTGTGGTGCCAGCTTCAGTTGCCACCTGTCCTGAGGCTCCAGCACCAGCCGCCTGTCCTGAGGCGCCAGCTCCAGCCGCCTGTCCTGAGGCGCCAGCTCCAGCCGCCTGTCCTGAGGCGCCAGCTCCAGCCGCCTGTCCTGAGGCGCCAGCAGCCTCTGTCTCCTGTTGCAAGGTCCCAGCCTCTATCTCCTGTTGCGAGGTCCCAGCCTCTGTCTCCTGTTGCGAGATCCCAGCCTCTGCCTCCTGTTGCGAGGTCCCAGCCTCTGCCTCTTGCTCCGAAGTGCCATCATCTGCCTCCGGTCCTGAGTCTCCTGCCACTGGGTCCGGTCCTGAGTCTCCTACCGCTGTGTCCGGTCCTGAGTCTCCTGCCGCTGTGTCCGGTCCTGAGTCTCCTGCCGCTGTGTCCGGTCCTGAGTCTCCTGCCGCTGTGTCCGGTCCTGAGTCTCCTGCCGCTGTGCCCCGTCCTGAGTCTCCTGCCGCTGTGTCCGGTCCTGAGTCTCCTGCCGCTGTCTCCGGTTCCGAGTCTTCAGCCGCTTTCTCCGGTTCTGAGTCTACAGCCGCTGTATCCGGTTACGAGTCTTCAGCCGCTGTCTCCGGTTGCGAGTCTTCAGCCGCTGTCTCCTGTTCTGAATCTTCAGCCGCTGTCTCCCTTCCTGAGCTACAGTCCGCTCCAGAGGGGGTGCTGCTCTTACGATCCGCTCCAGAGAGGGCCCTGTCCCTCCAGCCCACTCCAGAGTTGCGGATTCAGCCCGAGTTGCCTGTCCATGCGGTTCAGCCCGAGTTGCCTGTCCATGCAGTTCAGCCCGAGTTGCCTGTCCATGCGGTTCAGCCCGAGTTGCCACTCTCTGCTGTTCAGCCCAAGTTACCACTTGGTGCTGTCTGCTCTGAGGCTTCTCACAGCACTATCTGCTCTGGGGCTTCTCACAGCGCTGTCTGCTCTGAGGCTTCTCACAGTGATGTCTGCTCTGAGGCTTCTCACAGCGCTGTCTGCTCTGAGGCTTCTCACAGCGCTGTCTGCTCTGAGGCTTCTCACAGCGCTGTCTGCTCTGAGGCTGTCCCTGCCAAGTCTGCCGTCCAGTCCGGGTCGTCTGCCAAGTCTGCCGTCCAGTCCGGGCCTGCTGCCAAGTCTGCCGTTCAGTCCGGGCCTGCTGCCAAGTATGCTGTCCAGTCCGGGCCTGCTGCCAAGTCTGCCGTCCAGTCCGGGCCTGCTGCCAAGTCTGCTGTCCAGTCCGGGCCTGCTGCTAAGTCTGCCTCCCAGTCCGGACCTGCTGCCAAGCCTTCTGCCCAATCTGGGCCTCCTGCCAAGCCTGCTGCCCAATCCGGGCTCCCTGCCAAGTCTTCCACCCAGTCCGGGTTGTCTTCTGCCAAAGGTGTCCTGCCCCAGTCCCCAGGGACGTATGTTCACCCCGAGCTGGCCAAGTCTCGTGCTATTTCATCCTCTGTTCCAGATTTCCGACCACCTACCTTCAATGGGGACATACAGCAATTTAATGCTCTGATTAAATTTTTTAGATCCTATTTTCCATCAGTACCTGACCTCCTAGATAACCAACGGAAGCAAGTATATTACCTGTTATACAACTTTACAGGAAAAGCTCTGGAATGGGCAGGCCCCTTTATTGAGACCAGAGATCCCATCCTTTCTAATTTACAACTTTTTTGTGAGGCAGTGTTCAAAGAATTTGCTCCAGCACTTGTCAGTTGTACTCCCTACATGTCTTCTGTGCCAACTTCGTTGTCTCCAGTTGCCCAACCCTTGAGGCTACCTGCATGTTCTATTCAGTTTGAGAAATCCTGTGTCTCTTAAAAGAAAGCAAAGAAAAAGAAAGGTAAAAAGAAGAGAGGTGAGACTTCGGGATTCCTGCATTCCTTGGACATGGTCCCCATACCTTCTCTGTCCATGGATGAGGATTTCTCCACTACAAGCCCCATAGTGGACTATGACTCTGACACTTTCAAACACTTTTGGTGATGTGTGCGTCTGGAATCCACCCTTAAGGGAGGGGGTACTGTAACGACCTGCCTCCTGGACTTTTGGACTTTATTATTTGTATTCCATTTTATATGTTGCAGCAGTACCTCGTATCAGGGGTTAACTTGCCGTGTAATTATTTCTTGCACCTGGGTGTGTCCCTTCTTAAACCTGTCTCTCCCAGCAGTCTTGGCTGGTTATTATTGTCCCATCCTGTTGTTGCATTCTGTTGTTCCTTCCCTCTGCTGTGCTTGTGGTTTCATGCTGCCTGGATCTCTCCATATCACTGCTAACCTGCTATCTGGGATCTCTCCATATTACCACTTACCTACATCAGCCATCTATCCGGTATTTATTCCTGCATTTTCCTGTATATTCAGTATTACACCATCAGATTGTTATTCCAGCAATAAACTTTGTGTGTTTTCAACTCATTCTTGGCTCCTGAGCTGCACTTTGTATTTGAACCGTGACAAAATGGTTGCATTAAGGCACATACTGATAGAGGTGCCACATGTTCCTAAACTCAACATAAACATGAACAGAGAGAAATATTCATTATTCCTCATGTACCCAGGAGAGATAGCGCCCGTGTTAGGGGTGGGTCACAGCCTGTATCAATTCGGCCCACCCCAACAAGAGACTCCTCGAAAAAGGCAACACTTGCACACTCCTCTAGGGGTCCTAATCTCAGTTCTTCAGGTGGCCCACCATCAGTTTGCTAAGAGCGCCTCCTTCCATCTGTAATTTTCTTTTTTAAGCATTTTTTATAGTCAGCCTACCTGTCGAAATTTGACAAAAAAATCCGGCTTTAAATGGTTTGATAGTCAAAAACATGGCACATAATAGTGTCCATTTACTATTTTCACACCGAAATCACACTACAACTACACTGTCAAATGTGTGTGGCTTTTCAAGGGTGGATAATGGACCAAACTAGAGCTTTAAATTTGTCTAAGTACACTTTGAGGTAACCATGGGCATTTGGTAGTTTCAAAAAAGGGCTTGACAGACAAATGACTTACACAGGCATTATATGTGTCAAGCTCACAACAGTCATCAGACTTGTACTATGCTTTGTGGCATCAAAATGAAATTGTAGTTTAGAACAAGTAAATTCATAGTACCATTTCTGAACTTCTTGGATCATACGGCGACACGGAGCTAAGGAATTAACTTGAGTCGTGATCTCTTCCCATAGAAGTGCTTTTTCAAATGCTGAAAGTCATCAGGTTGGTTGAATGTAATTTATCAAGAACCTGCTCAACAAACACCTGTAATTCCCTGTCGGTAAAATTAAGGTGCCGTCTGGTTCGTTCAACTGGACCTGGTGACAAGCTGGGCCCAGCATTAGACATTGTTAGCTATAATAGAAATCGAGATGAACATTGACAAATCAAACACTCATGTTAAACTTTGCAAATTTGAAAACCCCACCCCCTTAATCAACCTTATTGCATGCTTAAACTAAACAATGCATTCCTCAGACTCCTACATAGTTTGCAAGTACATGCACATTAATATACAAATGCTTGTGCTTTCTAAACATACACCTGTAACTTTTAAAACAGGGGTTATGTAAAGTCACAGAATTATCATTTTCAAAACACTTCCACTAATCAGTTATGCCTTTATTACTTTGTTATTCCCCCGAAAGGTTTTGAAAGCAAATACTTTTAAAAATGGACAAATGCAACAACAGAAAAGAGGAAAGGAATGAGTAACAAAAACAGCACCAGTTAAAAAGTGCACACAAAAAGAAAAATCTAGAGAGTGATGGAATGCCCCTAGCTTGACCTCTCCCGAACAAGCTAATTTCTAATTTTTCCCGACCATTTAGAACAAACTTTAAGAACATGTCCAGCATCCCCACAATAAAGACAAAGTTTAATTTTGATTCTCTTTTCCCTTTCTTCAGGAGTTAGACGAGAATGACCCAACTGCATGGGTTCATCCAAAGAACCAGAATTTTGAAAACGAGGAGCTAGCCAAAAAGATGGATGTCTAGGAATATCCTTCTCAGAGAACCTCTCACGAAATCTAATGTCCACTCTATTATATAATGAAATTAGGGAATCCAAGGTTGCTGGTAAATTCTCAGAGGACAAAGCATCCTTGACCTTATCAGAAAGTCCTTGCCAGAAGGTAGCTACCAGAGCTTCATCGTTCCATTGTAATTCGGAGGCGAGAGTCCGAAACTCGATTACATATTGGGCCACTGAGCGTGAGCCCTGACGTAACCGGAGAATACTGGAAGCTGAGGAAATAACTTACCTTGGTTCATCAAAAATCCTTCTGAAAGTAGCAATAGAGGTCGAGCAGTCATTTAAGAGATTATCATTCCGTTCCCACAGAGGTGCCCAGATAAAAGAGAAATAATATATGCAACTTTGGACCTTGAAGAAGGAAAATTTTGTGGAAGAAGTTCAAATTGAATACGACATTGATTCAGAAAGCCCCTGCAAGATTTAGGATTACCATCAAACTTAGAAAGTGTTGGCTAGCGTAGGGCAGAATAATTTAGTTGCCTGTACCTTAGTAGGCAGGGATGAATAAGTTTTAAATTTGTCCATACGAGTAGCCAATGACTGAAGACATTGAAGCAATTGAACCTGCATGGCATCTTGATGTTCCAATCTACCAACCAGATGTTGGAGTAAATCTTTAGCGGAGGGTCCTCCTTCAGGATCTGTCATGGCTGCTTCTTACTGTCAGGTTTGGATTTGGCTAAACTCCCCTAGAGGCGCAGAGTCTAACAGGGTGGAAGGCATTCACCAGGGATTCCCGCAAGGGAATTTGGACTTAGTGGCTCCCACCCTGCAGGTCGCAGCCCTCCAGGGAAGTTGACAGATGGGAAAACAGGTCTAAACTGCATACAGAAAGATGCAGTTCAGGTATCGGTTGATAACTAAACAATCATCACTTAAAAGTGGAACACGGATGTAGGTTTAATGGAGTACAGGATGCACTGCAGATGCTGGACCACGACAGTGTACAGAGGAGTAGAGCCAATCAACAGAATTCCACAATGTAGCATTGAATACATGGTGAGTATACACAACAGCAAGACTCCTAGGTAATGAAATAATGATATAAAGTTCACTGAAATGCAGAGACTACCATGGATGGTAGAGCACTGCAGTTATACTGGAGAATAGACACAGTTAATGGAGTTAACGGTTCAAGCTGAGACATAGTGAACATTAGCAACAGCGATTCCACCAAAGGCAAATTAGAAAGTAAGTTCGATCGTATCCATATATGCAATAACGATGATCAAACACAGACACCACTGAGGTGTGGAACAAGTCAGCAATAGTCAGTAATACATGCAGAGTAGCTAGCGGCCGTTGATAGCAGAGATCAGCAGAATCAAAAATACAGCAATGATGAGACATGGTTTACCACAGGAGTGTGGACCAATTCAGCAGTAGACAGCGGTGCATGTAGAGGAGTTGGCAGTCTTAGACCACAACGAGTCCACAGATGAATGAACAGGTGAGCAGACATCAGCGAACTCGGAGTACACAGTAACCGATGACCCACTGCTTACCACAGGTATGTGGACAAGAAGTAGCAGCAGTCAGCGGTATATGCAGAGTAGGTTTAGCGGGCGTTGATCACAGCGGTTACCACAGATCAGTGGAACAGATGAGCAGAGATCAACAACCTCCGAGTAAGCAGCAAACGATGACCCACGGCTTACCACAGGGATGTGGAAAGAGTTTAGCAGCAGTCAGCGGTATGCAGAGTAGCTTAGCGGGTGTTAATCACAGCGATTACCACAGATGAGTGGAACGAGTAAGCAGCATAGGTATAACAGGAACAGGCAGCTGAACCAGGCCAGATGTAGACTTAAAGAACCAGCAAAGGATAGGTGAAAGGAGGAGCCTTATAAAGGAGGACTGGCCAATAGTAGAGTTGATTAAAACCACAGGTGAAGTAATCACAGATGTAAGCATGGCTGACAGCCTGTACCACGCAGCGGTTTAATATGAGAATCTGTGCTTTGAGGCTTGGGTGGAGATACCCGGGGAGTGGAGTTGACAACAAGAAAGTTTTGTAACTTTAGAAATCCAGGTGTCTGTAATTGAGATTAGCCGCTGACACTACCCAAACAAATGTAATGGGCCTCAAATCCCTTCTGAGGCCCAAATAAATGAAGGTCAATTGGATTAGTTATCACTAACTAATCAGCAGTGTTTGAAGTACAGAGAACTCACCAATCTCGCAGTCAGATTCCTGAGCAGAGCAAAGATATGGGACTAATTTACTTAAAAATCTAAGGAGAGGGCAAAAAAGAGACATAAGGATGATTGAGAGTGTAGACAATATTGTACATACATGTTTTTTGTCCACCAAAGATAGTGGCTATATACATTTCAATTAATCAGACCAACAATGCTATAGTCTGCTTACTCCTGGGTTTTGAATTGTAAACCCATTAGCAGAGTGTTGCTATAAATGTGAGACTTTGCCTGTGCATATAGAGCAAAACCACACTATTTGAAAGCTGCGAGCACAGTAACATTGCTTTCTGCCTAACAAGTTCGGTTCCTATTCTGCAGCAAAAATGTTCTATCTATTAAAACATATCACATCAAATCGTGCTTACTGTAATAATGTTTTTGAAGTCACAAAAACAAATAGCATAAAGTTCCTGCCACCAAATATTCGGTAATGAGCAGAAGTGAATGAAGAGTTCAGGTATGTTTACATCTAAATTTTAATGGTAGGCCACAAAGCAAGGAGCACTCGTCTCATCGCTCCGTTCTCCACCTTTTGAACTATTTGGAATGACAGGCAGCCATTTTATACACAGGTGTAGGAAAGATCCGAGTGCGACGTGAGCTCGCCTATACGTGCTCAGACGACCAATCAGAGCGCAGAGTATTTTAAAGTAAGTTTGGTGGAAACAAAATGAGGTCTGCAATATTTTCCAGACACGAATTGAGGGTTCTGACCGAGGGCATGGACAGCATGCCCTCGAGCAGATACATCTTAAATGAGTTATAGTTGCGGGCCTATCAAAGGGTCCACAGATATCTGCGCCTGGACAGTGGTGCAATTACAACGGCGCTGGAACGACCTCCGCCGCCGTCAACCGGAGCTATTGAGCGAGCTCAGGGAGGAGATTAGGATATGTGAGTTCTCTATTAGTCGCAAAAAATTGTGCTTAAACATACCGGTACTTACTTAGTTTAATTTTTGAAAAACTTTAACCAAAATCACATGACATGGCCTACCACTACATATCAATCTTCCTCCAATGCAACATGTTTTTGCTCCTGTCTCTGAATTTTTGTGGCTGAACATTTACTTTCCTTAATGATTGAGGGACAAAATCCAGACCATTAAGGCAGGTTTTGGATTCCAACTCTTGACCCTAGTGCTGGGACGCAGAAGTGCTACCCACTAAGGCAACTTGCTGACCTTACCTTAAAAACATTTTTACTATTACAGGGGCAGATGTGTTTTTTGGTAATGCAAAAATAGTTGAATGCCATCTTTGAAAACAATGCCCACACTCACAGTTGTCCTTAGATGATTTTCACATATTAGCAGGGCAAACAAACATACCTACTGTATTATATCTACCTAATCATTCATTAATTATCTGGCTGTTTGAATTATGATGTGCCCCCCAAAAATGACTATTTGACAATTACTGAGTAAAACTGAGACAGTCCACATCTCCTAAGCCTAAAGAAAACATTGTTACAGGCCATGTGAAAGTGGTGTGTGTTTGTCATGTTTATATCCTTTTGGAGAAGTTAATCTTTATCTGTGGTGGAAAAAAAAGTTTCACAATGTCTGATCACAATATTATCTGACTACATCTATAAAATTGTTAAGCAGGTTAATCTTTGAACAATAAACTTATATGTTATTTTTATTCAAACAGACAGTAGACGTTGTGAACAACGCCAGGCAGAGGAAGAGGAGGAGCCTCAGGCGGAGCCAGGGGAGGCAGATGGGGAGCCTCAGGCAGTGGTGGTGGAGGTGGAGACGGATGGGGAGCCTCAGGAGGAGTAGGATGAGGAGGCAGAGGTGGAAGCAGAGGACGAGGAGGAGGATGAGGATGTGCACACAGAGGCGGTGGAGGTCGCAGAGGCAGTGGAGGAAGTTGAGGTTGCGGCGGCCACAAAAGAGGTGGAGGCTTCAGTAGATGGTAAGTATTTACAATAAAGCCTTTACATAATTTTATAACATTTAGATGTCCATTGTACTGGTAATAAGTCCCTGATGTCACACATGTTTAATTAAAGTTGACATAAATGTCACAGGTTTCCATCATGATGGGCCTACAAAGTATTTTTTGGACAATACACTCTCCATGCCCCCCTACCCTTGCCACAACAGAATTGTGTATATATATATATATATATATATATATATATATATATATATATATATATATATATATATATATATATATAAAACTGCAACACAAATGCCTTTGGTCTCTTACTCCAAATGTATTTTGCATCCCATTAGACATTGCTCATTCAGTCCCAGAACCCCTCCATTGATGGGCGAAATAAGAGGGAAAATAAAAAAATATAATAAAAAAATTAAAAAATATTAAAATAGAATTATTAAGGAAGCTATATGCCAAATGCCATCCCAAAATCATGTGGCATTGGAGTGGAAGTCAAATGTTAAATCTGCGGGCAGATTTAAATTTGAGATAAAGCACATTGTATATCAACTTACAACGTCAGAGGAAACCCATACAAATTCCACACAGATAGGGCCATGGTTGGGGATTGAATTTATGGTCTCAGTGCTGTAATGTTGAAGTGCAAGCAACTAAAACCACCATGCTGCTTGACTGTGCTCTGTGTTCTTTTCTGGTAAAGCTGAGTACATAACATAACATATAAGCCGTAGATGCTGAAAAAACAAGGTTTCAAGACAATGTGGCATTTATCTCCAAGGAGCCTGTCTCCTTCAAATCAACACCATCCCCTCTTAGGTCATTCCCAGTAATAAATGTCAGCATGCACATAATAATGCGCATGTGACCTGTTGGCCATCCTCTTTTTGGAAAGTTAAAACATTGTCAGAAAGAAAAAAATAAACTTGCCCTAAGAAAGTTGCATTTGAGTGGGAGATACATGTAAAATATGAGGGCAGATTTGTCATTGTGATCGAGCGTGTAGTAGATCACATTGAACGACAAAGTAAAAAATAGGCTGGTTTGGGCAAAGTTCCTGTGGTGTTTATTTCATTAATGAATAAAAATCACAAGCTGCACACAGATGCTATGGCCATGCTTGGTATTCAAACTCATGACACCAGTTTTGTGAGTTTGAAGTGCTAACCACTAAGGTACCTGTGAGGATCATCATTGCCATATATTTTTGGATAATAATTAAGAGTACTATTAGCTAGCACTTTCATCTGTAGCACGCATGCTTCTAACTCTTTTTTCGAAAGGAGCGTTGCCTTAGTGGTTAGCCTACCCACCTTCCAACGGTGGAGACATGAGTTCTAATCCTGACTCACACCCTTTCTCTGTGTTGAGGTTGTATGTATTGATTATGGTACAGTACGCTATGCTTATTTTTATTTTACAGACTGGACATAATTTTTAAGGCAGGAAAATTTTAAAGATTATTATGCATATTTATTTATGCTAGCGAATTACATGCATACGATCTTTCTTTCATGTAGCAGAGTAAGAAGGTGTGTGGATTTAGGTAATTAATAACACTCCAAAGTCATGTGTTTCAGGTTCACAAAACATAACAGGGGGCCCGGGCCAGGCCCTCACTGCTAATTTTAAATGTTTCTTTTTTTTTTTTCTTTTTTATCTTGCGTTGGTGGGGGGAACTGTAAGAAAAAAAAATACTCACGCAATCGCGGCGCGGCGCCGTCGTCCCTCCTCTCTTCTCCATTCACACTGACTGTCGGGCATGACGTCATGAAGTCACACCCGTCAGTCAGTGAGGAGTGCTGCAGCCAGGTCAAAGCATGAAGAAAGAAGAGAAGACAGAAGAGAAGAAGAGAAAAGAAAGAAGCTAACAAAAGGTAAGCAAAGAAAAGGAGAGGCAAGGGGGGAAACAGAAAGGTACAGTGCTATAAAGAAGGGGGTGAGAGACACAGAGGGAAAAAAACGTGGAGAGAGGCACAGAGGAAAAAAAAGGGGAGAGAGGCACAGAGAGAAAAAAAAGGGGGAGATAGGCACAGAGGGAAAAAAGGGGGAGAGAGGCACAGAGGGGAAAAAAGGGGGAGAGAGGCACAGAGGGAAAAACGGGGGAGAGAGGCACAGTGGAAAAAAAGGGGGAGAGAGGCACAGAGGGAAAAAAGGGGGGAGAGGCACAGAGGGGAAAAACAGGGAGAGAGGCACAGAGGGAAAAAAAGGGTGAGAGAGGCACAGGGGGACTAAAAAGGGGAAGAGAGGCACAGAGGGAAAAAAAGGGGGGAGAGAGGCACAGAGGAAAAAAAAGGGGGGAGAGGCACAGAGGGACAAAAAAAGTGGGAGAGATGCACAGAGTGAAAAAGAAGGAGGGAAAGCAGCATGGAGGGCGCAGTGTGAGCATAAGTGGGCAAGGTGTAGTTGTGAAGAAGGGGCACAGTAATGTGTGTGTGATGGTACAGGGGGCTTGTTGCAATGTAGTGAGTGTGAGGTAGATGGTGGTTAATTAATGGGTGCTATTTTGTTTGTAGGGTGATGGTGAGGCAATTTAATAGTGGGGACTATTAATTTAAGATGGGGTGGTTTGGGGGCTATTGAATGCTGGGGTGAGTTTTTGGAGAATGAGGTCTATTTATTAAATGTGACTATGAATTATTTAATGGCAATGATGGTTGCGGGAAACAGGTTTTGCTGGTGCTGTTTGCAGGAAGGGAAATAGGTTTATTTATTAAATGTGAATACTATTATTTTAATGTTGGGGCTGGAGGAAGGCCTAATTATTAATCGTGGGTGCTATTGATTTAACGCCGGGGCTGGCTGTAATTTTCTAAATGTAGCCATTTTTCTTCCCATATAAGTCCTCCAACATTCCAGGATCCGGACAAGCCACAACTAAAGAAACCAGCAGCCACAGGTGTTGAAAGTGAGAAGAACAGGTAGGAGTGAGCAGCATAGTGTGTGAAATGTCGTGATTCTATAGGGACAATGCCAATTTTTGGGTAGTGTTGTGCCCAATGTAAGGTGCAGGCCAAGACTGAACTCTTTCTGTACACATTGCATTCTTTCTATACTACACAGTGGTGCTAGATGTCCTGAAAGTCAAGAGTGCTTGGACATATGTCACGCTCCGGTGAATTCAGGTCCTAGTGATTTTGATGTGCTAGCCACGCCCCAATGCCACATTGCCATGCCCCCGATTGTATGACCACACCCCTGAATTTTTTTAAAGCTTACTCAACTATAAGGGGGGCCTTATGAATTTGTTGGGCCCTGAATTCCTCTTGGCAGCCCTGATTACAACTGTCCTGCATAAATACACACTGGATTGTATTTTAACATTTGTAAACAAACTCGTCGGATCTCACACATTTGGCGTGACATATACATTTCTTATCTTAACGTAGCGGATCTGGCTTTTTGAGTGAGTTAATTGCTTAAGATTTGTTGCATCTTATATTCCGTTGCGTAAAGGACTGAATGTAGGTGTGTTTTTCGACTTTGCGTTCCTTATTGAATTGTGAATCTCTTATCTTCCCCGTTTCTTCTTAAAGTACTCAGTGCAACTTACAATGAGGAAAGATAAGATCTGATCACTAATGAATCTGGCCCAATATCATTAGGCAACCAAATTTTCCTGTACCCTGCTAAACTGCTGAATGGATTCAGCCAAATTGGGTAGTGCTGCAGATTGAGGTTGGCTGGGTGTTGAAGTTGGTGGGCTTGTTGGTGTAGCCCACACAAACTACTCAACTCTGGGTAATGTAGACACAATCTCTAAGGTTATGAACTCCTCAGATTCCATGTCTGGTGCCTCTATTTCTGGTGTGTCCATATTAGCCTCCCTGGTGCATTGTGATGTTCCTTAGAAAAAAAAACAATTAATAACCATTATCAGGACAATAGTAGCTACAGGTGCTTTTCATTACATGTAAATGATTAATAGCATTTATTTCACCCCTACTACAACATAGGTGGATTTACCTTCTACCTTCATCTTCTTGGCTTGTGACTGCTGGTGCTGGTGCTGTCTACTTTTGGGTGGAGGCTGTGTGTAAAAAACATTTGAAAGGTTTGATATTAATAGAATTTTAATGTGCAAAAAAAAACCATAATTTAAAAATGTTCAGGCTTCTGTTTGCAATGTGCAGAAAAATCAAACATTTAGATGCTGCATGATTGCTGTTTGAACATAAAGGATAAACATTTGCCACATTGTATATTACTCACCAGTCTTAGGGTGGGACACAGGTTTTTTGGTGTCCCACATGTTACTTCCCTCGAGAGTTCAATTGGGATGAGCAGCTTGAACTCTTCCTCATATGACGTGTAGATTATCACCAGAGAAGGCCCACCACCAGTCCCTCTCTGCCATCTTATCTTTGACTCTGCTTTTTATGTTACTGATGCATTGGCTGCAGTTTTCAGTTGTACGATTAATGGGGCCCACCGCATTCACTGCATCACACAATTGTGACCACAGCTGCTTCTTGCATGCAAATGTGGTCTTTGCAGCTAGGCTCCCCAAAATCCACTCATACACGGGCATTAAATTGTGTCTGTGCACATGATTTTTGGCAAAACTGAAGCATACATTGCGCCCGGACTTTGTCTTGCCAACAGACGGATCTGCCTCTTCCTCCTGCTCCTCCTCACCTCCTAGCTCCTCTCTCTCCTTCTCCCTACTATCCTTAGCCTCTTCAGCTTTCCTTCCTCTCACCATGCTGACAAAGAACATACAGGGGAAAGACAAAACAACAAACAATGGACTCACAAACCAAGCACATTGGAAATACAGAAAACAGCAAAAAAACAACACTCACCAAAACCAAAATATTAATGTGAAGAGAGGCCATCTAGCCAAACACATTTAAAATCATGTGTTTGTGTCTGACATGTACTTAAACACTTCGGGGGTTAAGTATTCAGAAGGAACAGCCAATTTGATCCAGTGAGAGTGTCTTGCAGTTTCTATATTAGTAGTTTCAGCAGGGTATCACTTCCTCTTTTCCTGGATCTGGATACCTGCCTAGAGTGCCTCTTCATCAGACTTATCTGTTTGAATTGAAATTAAATTGTTTAATTGTCTGCTGTTGTTATTGCCTTCTCCCTTGCTTTACTTGTCTGCTTTTCTGTTGTTAATTTCCTCCTCCCAGAGCTTCTTCTCACTAATTTTCTTTTCAGTTCTTCCTGCTTTCTTTCTCTCACCTATACCCATTGCATTGTCTTGCATTTTTCCTTCTTTTCTTTCCTGCATTACCTTTACCTCAAACCTTTCCATATTTTCATCTCCCTTTCCATTTTCCCTCTATACAATAGATGGCCATGCCCCGTCCAAAAGCACCAAGATGATTCCCACCTGCTTAGCCGATTCACCCCCTTCGGCCTACCTACTGAGCGTTCTCCAAGCAGAATCTTCCCCCCGTCATGTCACCATCTAACGCCCACAGTTGAATGTGTACTCCTGGGCAGCTCTCTGCCCCCTCAGTGAGGTCTGTCAGGCTGGCACAGGGAACCACTACTCGAGCCGGCTGAACTCCATGTGACAGCGCGAAAGTCCCAATGTCTAGCCCTGTGTCAGAATAGGAGGGCGCGCGCTCCGGAGCTGGTGAAAATGCAGCCCGGTTCTGAAGCACATAGACTTCAATCCGCTGGGACCCAGCATTCATTGCACTACTAACCTGCCAGTAAATAGGAAAAAAAGATTGCAGTATAGGTGTCACTTCGCCAGGGCTCCTAGAGTAGCCCCGTTACTGTGCATCTTAGCGGTACCTAAATATGCATCGCTGCGGTTTGTGGCAATGCATATTTAGTTGTACCGCATCTTATTGGTGCATTGACCGTTTAGTGGCTCAGACCAACCGGAGAACTGTCCTTTTCCCCCGCTGTGTTACAACATTCAAGTTCAAGCCCTACAGTTTCTTCTTGGTCACTACCATACCCCCCACATAGGACAAAGGATTGTGCCCCAGGCCGACCATACGTGGTCGGCCCTCTACCCTTCATCTTTAGGGCAATTCGTACACACCTATCCTAGACCTTCTTTTCCCAATTTTCCTGCTCTTTATTGTACGGCTTCACAGGAACCCCCTAATAGGCTGCAAACGGACAGGAGCCTTAGCCTCCCTTAGGTTTTTTGCTGTATCTCACATATCCACCTTCCCCTCCCCGACGCCCTGTCATCCCACCCCCCTGCACTCTGCGCACGCGTAAGGTGTCTTAATCGAATGCTATCATCTTCTTATCCAGCACAACAGGCGCAGCTGCCTTCATCATCACAACATCAGTATTGCACATACGAGACTTTCAGACAACCAAGCTTATCATGCCTGAGCAGGCTCGACCAGCAGCGGGGATCCCGTCACAGTTGCAGCTACACAGGCGGACCCGGTCATCGCTGGTGAGTATGAAAGTTCCATCGTTCGCAGCACACACACTACTAGCCCACCTATTTCTACGACCAGCCATGAGTCTTCTTCTTCCCAGGATCAGGCACATCGCAGCCTAAAAAAATTTAAATGATAAAAAAATAATATAGAAATTAAAAGCTAATAATATTATGAATACTCACTTCGGAGGTAGCAAGGACAAGCAAAAGGCCTTGTTAGAACACTACCGTCCTGTGCCATCAGGGGGCCCAATGGTAAGGTGCCAAAACACGGCTCTGCTAATTGGCATACGACCTAGTGTTACGGACAAAACTAAACAGGGCTTCTATGTGGATATGTTCGACATGACAGTTGAAGCCAAAAAAGATGTAGAACAACATGCATAAAAGGAGGCATAGGGGAAGAAGCATATACATTTTTTTCAAACTGGTTGACAGGGTATTGCGCATTGTCTGCATGTTACCTTGAAACGAGGCCTGATGCCATCATAGTCGTTTGGAAATATCTACATATGATAAATGAAATTTATATATTTGATCGACCATGATAAGCGGTTTCGGGAAAAAGTTCACGGCCAACCTTCCATCCCCTTAGCCTTTAAGGTTGTAGACATTTAGATGAAGCTTAATCGAGCACAGTTGACCCTGGGGTTCAGACCTCTATCGACAAGGTTTTGGGCTTTGGGGAGACAAAGTGCTCCCCAATTCTCCAAAAATACATGCTTCGCCTTCAATAATTCCCCCTGCAGTAGAGGGGACAGGTTTAAACACCTCACACCTGTTCAAACTGCCACGGAGCTCATCCTTTCAAAGTCTGACCAAAGAATACCATGGGCACAGGCAGAGGACGCAGTGGCGTTGAGGTGCTGGCAAAGGCCAAATTCCCCATTATCCTACCAGTACTCTATAGGTGGCTCGCTCTTTACCCCGATGAGTCCCAGACCTCCTTCCTAGGCGAGGGCTTTTGCAACGGTTTCCGCCTCCCTGTCGATAGTGTGGTAGCAATGTCCGCCGCAAAGAACCTTTGTTCTGCATATCTGCAACCGGGCATCCTGGGACGCACAATGGGACCATTTTACTCTCCACCCATACTTAGTTTGGTAATTTCTCCAGTTGGTATAGTGCTCAAAAAAAGTGCGGGAAAATATCACTTGATACATCATTAATCCCATCCCACGGGCAAGTTGGTGAATAACGCTATTGATCCCCATGTCAGTTCAGAGACATATCAATCTTTGAAGAGGCATTGACCCTAGTGAGAGAATTTGGAAGCGGGGCCCTTATGGCAAAGTTAGATATTGAAGCCTCTTTTTGGTTACTTCCCCTTCACCCCCATTCACTTAAATTCATGGGATTTAGAATTGAGGGTGACTACTATATAGATAGGTGTCTTCCATTGGGCTGTTCCATCTCGTGTGTATAATTTGAGACCTTCAGCTCTTTTCTCCATTGGTGCATTTGGACGAGGGTCATCATGGGATAGCATACTAATTAGATGATATTTTTATTCGTTTGCCCTCCTGATTCTTCTTGTTGCACTGGCAATCTTTGTTTCTCATCATATAGATTAAAACTAAAGGTTCTGCCACTTGCCTTTCCTTTTTAGGCATCAAAATTGACACAGTAAGGGGTTGTTGTCGGTTGCCTCTTGATAAAGTTAAGAAATTGGAAGCTCTAATAACAGAAACTTTCTGCATCATCCAGTAGAATTTAATTGCTCCTTGGCTCTTTCAATCGCTCCTTGGCTCTTTCAAGTTTTCCTGTTGGGTTATTCCTATGGGTCGGGTGTTCTGTAGGAAGCTCCAATTAGCCACAGCGGGTCTTTGCAGTTCCCATGCGCGACTTCACTTGAACGAAGAAATCAAATGTGATTTGCCCGGGCTGCTCCCCAGCTGTGGAACGATCTTCCACGTTCCATCAGGTTAGCATCTATTCTCAAAGGCTTCAAGCGTGCCCTTAAGACTCATTTCTTTATTAAAGTCTATCAGCCCTCCTCCTAAAGCCCTTGTCCGGCTCTCTCCCCCAGTTTGTACCACCCTATTTCTGTCTCCCCCTTTCCTTTAGTATGTAAGCTCTCAGGAGCAGGGCCCTCTTTCCTTGTGTGCTCCTTCTACTATTCCATCATCCTCTGTACCTCTTGGCCTGCCTCCCTAGCCCTGTTTTCTTAAGCTTTGGCCTGCTTCTCGCTCATTTCTACCATCATTTTCACTCATTGTCCCAGTAATAATTAGATTTGCATTACCATGTTACCTGTATCTGTGTATATATTTTTATTCTTGTTCTGTTCTTTCTGTATCATGTTGTGTCATGTACAGCGCTGTGGACTCTTTGTGGTGCCTTATAAGTTAAAGATAATAATAATATATAGCAGCGTTTTCTTCAGTCTTTTAATAGGATTCGGAAATGGCCTACTCCACAAATTTCTAACAAAACTTTGAACTTGCACATGGACGCCTCAGGATCTAAGGGTTTTGGTGCTTTCTTTCAAGGGGAATGGTGTGCTGCCCCTTGGCCACACTCATGGCGGGTTAATGGCTTTGTAAGTAATCTACTAACTTTAGAACTATTTCCCATAGTAGTAGCACTGGAATTGTGGGCCCCTCATCTACGCCGCATTAGCGTGGTGTTTTGGTGCGACAACCTTGGTGTGGTTCAGGCTATTAATCGCCAGAGCGCCTCCTCATGCCAGACAATGAGCTGACTGATGCTCTCTTTTCAACTGGCGATGCTTTAAAACACTGGCCCCATTCGCACGAACGACTGGTTTAACCTGTCCCCCTTATGTTTGGCAGATGGTTGAGGAGGGATAAGGGATCTTGGGGAGGCGCAATTGGTCCCATCTACTAGAAAAATCTAACATTTGGCATGACAGCTTTGGTCTCTATACAATGACACATCAGGTCAGATAGCCTCTATGGCAGGCTTTATGTGGGATCGATATAAGGAAGAGATGTCTAAATCAAATATGGCCTCCATGTTAGCTGGCATCTTATTCATGTTCAAAACAAATAACGCCCAAGACCCCACCAAATCCTTCATTATTTCCAAAGTCCTAAAGGGATGGGTTAGAATTCATCCAACCTTTATAACCGCCAGCCCATATACCAGCAAACCATATCTAGACTGATTGTATCCCAGCCTGAGATTACAGCAGACCCTTATGAAACATTGCTGTTCAGTGTGGCTTTCTTATTGGCTTTTCATGGCCCTTTTAGAATTAGCGAGCTGGTTGCACACTTTAGAACATCTAAAGACACAGCTTTGCTAACTAGGAACATTGTGGTTCAGCCTAAACTTATCCGCTGCAAGATAGTTAAATCTTAGACAGTCCAGTAGGGGTCATTATCTATCGTTGGCCGCACAACAGGACAAGGTTATATGCTTTGTTTTACTTTGTACTAAATTTGCTGAAGTACGAATACAAGGTGAGGATTTGTGGTTAACACACTGGGAGAAATCACCATTGACGAAATTCCAATTCAATGCTCTCCTAAAACACTCCCTGGTCCTCATGGGTTTAGACTCGGCGCTTTATAGCACCCATACTTTTTGGATTGGGGCAGCTATTGCTGCAGCAGCCAGGGGCGCATCGATCTCTGAGTTTCAATCGCTAGGGAGATGGAAATCACATACTTATAAAAGGTATATACGGCCTGATTCATAAGGTTAACTCCCTCAAACCTCCCCTCTTCTTCCTTACTGCCTTGTTTCTCTCCTCTGTTGGTTAGTGACCCAAGGCTATGCTGCTTGCCCTGTTAAACGGAAGCATGAAGGGATTTTTCCCATTTCTTTCCCCCGGATAAATGCCTGATTAGTGGTGCGTCTCTGGGGTTTTATGGGTTTTTACCTTCATTTGGGTTACCAGCCTCTCTTTATTCTTTTTCTGTTCCTGGCCAGGTGCCCCATTGCTAAGCATGGGAATTTCCCAAAGTTACCCCTATGGCCCGCTGATGTACAGAGGTGTGCTGGGTGGTTTATGGATATCTGGCATCAGTCTGCTTTACGTTTGGTTGTGCCCTCTAATATGGAAGGTCTGTTTAAAGTCGCAGCAGCTTAGATTGTGTTTCCTGCTGTCTAAGTGAATTTGCTTTGTCTGTATTCTTGTCACGGGCACTAGGAGTCTTTACCCAGGGATCACCAGATGGTAGGCTTACCAGAGCAATGTAGATGGTAATAGGGTACTCTGGTAGCTGGGTGATCACGGAACATGAAATGATGGCCGATGAGATGCTCAGGAAAGTCTATGACTAGCAACACTGGTAATAATGAGGTAATGATACACAAGGAACTGTATGGACAAGGACACGTGAAGGTAGTCAGTGGTCTGCGATAGCAAGTTGTACCACTGCTATAGTGAGGTGGAATGTCCAACAGAAACAAGGAGGTGATGAGAGTCAGCGGTCTGCGGGTAGCAAGTTGTACCGCTGTCTGAGTGAAGGAATGGAATCCAAGTGGAGGTATCCAGGTAGTCAGTGGTCTGCGGTAGCAAGTTGTACCACTGCTCTGTGAGAGGATAATGGAACAGGTGATACCGGAAACAGGGATCAGTGGTCTGACATCAGCAAGTTGTACCACTGCATATATATGTGAGGAGGTGCACGGGGGAAGACTGCAACACAGGATATACACAGGCACCTTATACACGATCCACAGTAATATGCACAATATAGGTATATATATATGTAAATGACTGATCAGGTCTGCAATCTAGAAAGTCTCTTGAAGTGGTCCAGCACAATGATAACACAGTCAATGATGGCAATAGACTCAGCGGATAGCAGACTCCAGAGAGAACCAAACACAGTCCAGCAAGATATGCAATACACAGCACAGTCAATGAGAAGTATGCATACCGTGGTTCAGCAGTAGCAGTCAGATGGGATTGCAGCGGTACCTGAGCGGCTGGAGGCCGACTGGATAGGAAGTCCCTGGATAGGAGAAGCAGCGGTCTAGCAGGTGCAGCGCACAGGTGAGTAGACCGACAGGGACACGAATCCACAGGAGTCAGCAACACGTGGAACTGGACTCATAGGAAACCCAGGAGAATGGAGATGATCCAGCAGAGGGTAGTAGAAGAGATACAAATCCAATGCTGACAGGAGGGTAGAGGCCAGTGGAACACGTGAAGGCGTGGAGAGTGGATCAGCAGGAGATGGACGATAGCGCTGACCACAGCGGCAGGACTCAGCGGCACACGGAGGTAACCAGTAGCAACCACAGGAACCAACAGCGATGGGAAACAGGAGTGCAGCGCAGGGCCGGAGCTGTAGATCACGAAGTGTAGCAGATGGTAATGAAAAGCGGCAGTCTCGAGGAAGTCACAGCAAAGATGAGATGAGAGTGTAGTGCACGGAGGCAGCGGATAGTAATCAGCTGGCAGTCACGATGTTGAACACAGGCGAGTTGCAAGCAGGAGACTGTAGTGCACAGAGGCAGCGGATAGTAGTCAGCTGGCAGTCACGATGTTAAACACAGGCGAGTTGCAAGCAGGAGACTGTAGTGCACAGAGGCAGCGGATAGTAGTCAGCTGGCAGTCACGATGTTGAACACAGGCGAGTTGCAAGCAGGAGACTGTAGTGCACAGAGGCAGCGGATAGAAATCAGCAAACAGACTTGATGAGAAGCAGGTGAGTGAGGTAAAAGCTGGAGTGCACGGAGGCAGCGGATAGCAATGAGCAAACAGTCACATTGATATAAAATAACGTTGAAGTGGTGTAGAAGACTGTAGTGCACGGAGGCAGCGGATAGGAATCAGCAAACAGTCATGATGATAAAGTTGATGGTAGAAGTGGTATGGAACCACAGTAGTAGAAGTGGTTTGGAAACCACAGGAATCAGCAGCACTGAATACACAAGTAATACAGGAACACCTTCAGAGACTCATGAGGAATGAGACTCCAAGATCAGGCAACGTGGTAGTGACCACAGGTGCTTAATATAGGGAGGTTGCCTGATCTGCCAATTAAGTTAAAGGGGTATACACTGAAGTATAGAAAAGGGCTGCGCATGCGCAGACCCTCAGGATGGTGGACGGCCACGGTTCCTAAATGTCCGGGAAGAGGCACTCACGGTCCGGTGAGTGACAGTACCCCCCCTTTTAAAGGTGGGCACAGAACGCCTGGAACCGGGCTTGTCCGGATTTTTGGAGTAAAACTTCTTCAAAAGGGCAGGAGCATTAAGATCTTCAGCTTTGATCCAAGAGCGCTCCTCAGGACCAAAGCCCTTCCAATGAACGAGGAAGTGGAGGACTCCTCGCGAAATTTTTGCATCTAGTACCTCGGTAATCTCAAAATCCTCCTCCTGATGGACTTGAACTGGCTGCGGAGCTGAGGGAGGAGTTGAAAAACGGTTGATAATAAGAGGTTTGAGCAAAGATACATGGAAGGCATTAGAAATCCGAAGACTCTTAGGAAGAAGGAGTTTCACACATACTGGATTGATAACTTGAATGATCCTATATGGACCAATAAAACGAGGGGCGAATTTCATGGATGGAACCTTCAAACGAATATTTTTTGTGGATAACCAGACACGATCTCCAATTTTTAGTGGTGGAATAGCCCGCCTCTTCTTATCAGCGAAAGATTTATATTTGACAGATGTCTTCTTCAAACAGGTTCTAACCTGAGACCAGATATTTTTAAAGGTCTGACAAACAGTCTCCACCGCAGGAACTTGGGTGGGCGGGAGGGCAGGAAATTCCGGAAAAGACGGATGGTGACCGTAGACCACAAAGAATGGAGTTTTGGATGATGACTCATGGTACATGTTGTTATGGGCGAACTCAGCCCAAGGGAGTAACTCTACCCAGTTGTCTTGATTGGCTGATGAAAATATCCTTATAAAAGTCTCAAGATCTTGATTGACACGTTCGGTTTGTCCATTGGATTGTGGATGGTAAGAAGATGAGAGTGCTAATCGTATGCCCAAGGTTTTACAAAGGGCTCGCCAGAATCTGGACACGAATTGTACTCCTCTATCAGACACAATCTCAGATGGACATCCATGGATACGGAAGATCTCTTTAATGAAATGTTCAGCCAGGATAGACGAGGAAGGCAAACCAGACAGAGGGATGAAATGAGCCATCTTCGAAAATCTGTCCACTACGACCCAAATAGTGTTATGGTTCTTACTAGGTGGTAAGTCAGTAACGAAATCCATACTAATATGGGTCCATGGTTTGGACGGAATGGGTAGTGGTCGCAGCAACCCTGCTGGGGTTCTGCGGGAGGATTTGAATTGCGAACATAATTCACAGGAAGCAATGAACTCTTTGACGTCTCTCCTCATTGAAGGCCACCAGTAACTTCGAGAGAGGATCTCAAAAGTCTTGTGTTCACCGGCGTGTCCAGAAAAACGAGAGGCATGGAACCACGAAAGGATTTTCCTCCTTAGAGTAGGAGGCACGAGGGTCTTCCCAAATGGTAGCGTTTTGGTGGATGAAGCAGCCAGTGAGATACATTTGGGGTCTAGAATGGTATGGTTGGAAACCTCTTCTATATCAGAGGACGTAGCAAAGGCTCTAGATAAGGCATCAGCTTTTTTGTTCTTGGCAGCTGGTTTGAAGGTAATTATTAATTCAAAACGGGAAAAGAAAAGAGACCATCTTGCTTGACGAGGGTTCAAGCATTGGGCAGACTGGAGATATGACAAGTTCTTATGATCCGTGAAGATCGTCACCGGATGGCGAGCTCCCTCCAACAAGTATCTCCATTCCTCTAATGCGGCTTTGATAGCCAGTAATTCCTTGTCTCCGATGGTATAATTCTTCTCTGCGGGTAGGAGACCCCGAGAATAGAAGGCACAAGGGTGGAATTTTTGCTGTTCCGAGCGTTGGGAGAGAATAGCTCCTAAGCCCACATTAGAGGCATCTACTTCTAGGAAAAAAGGGAGTGTCACATCAGGCTGACGAAGGATTGGAGCCGAAGAGAAGGACTCTTTTAATGTTTGAAAGGCTTGAATAGCCTCAGTAGACCATTGCTTAGGATTAGCCCCTTTACGAGTCAGGGCCACAATAGGAGATGCAATGGAAGAAAAGTCTTGAATGAAGCGTCTATAGTAATTGGCAAAACCTAAAAAACGCTGGATGGCACGAAGAGTAGTTGGCTGGGGCCAATGTAGTACAGCATTTACTTTGTCAGGATCCATCTTCAGACCAACTCCGGAAACAATATACCCCAAGAATGGAATCTGGGGTAATTCGAATGAACATTTTTCTAATTTACAGAACAATGAATTTTTCCGTAGCCTGGAGAGGACTTCTGCCACATGTTGGTGGTGAGAAGGCAGGTCCTGTGAAAAAATCAATATGTCGTCCAGGTAGACGACGACACATACATATAATAAGTCCCGAAAAATCTCATTGATGAAGCCCTGAAAAACAGCGGGGGCATTACATAGCCCGAAAGGCATTACCAGATATTCTTAATGCCCGTCTCTGGTGTTAAACGCCGTCTTCCATTCGTCACCGGAACGGATTCTGATTAAATTGTAAGCACCACGAAGATCCAACTTAGTAAAAATACGGGCTCCCTTAATGCGGTCAAATAGCTCAGTGATCAACGGAATGGGATACCGGTTCTTGATAGTAATGGCATTGAGTCCACGAAAATCTATACAAGGGCGTAATGATCCATCCTTCTTTTTGACAAAGAAGAACCCAGCTCCAGCGGGCGAGGTGGAAGGTCGAATGAACCCACGCTGGAGGTTCTCCCGTATATATTCAGATGTAGCTTGAGTTTCAGGTAACGAGAGTGGATAGACCCGGCCTCTGGGAGGAGTCTTGCCAGGAAGAAGATCAATCGGACAATCCCAAGAACGATGAGGAGGAAGACGTTCAGACTGAGCTTTATCAAAAACATCGGTAAATGAAGCATATTGAGGAGGGAGTCCCGGTGAAATAGCTGAAATGGAAGCTTGCTGTACCTTGAGAGGAATGACTTGGGAAAGGCAATGATGGTGACATTCAGGCCCCCAAGACGTGACTTGAGGGGTGCGCCAGTCAATCTGGGGAGAATGACACTGAAGCCATGGAAGGCCTAGGACAATCGGACTTGTCGTAACAGGAAGAATTAAAAACGATATCTCTTCATGATGCAGAGCACCAATCTGAAGGGTTACTGGAGACGTACTCTGGGTGATGAGACCGTTGATGAGACGTGATCCATCGATAGCCGTCACAGTAATGGGAGTTTTTAAGGTAATCATTGGTAGAGACCATTGATTAACTAACGATTTGGAAATAAAATTTCCTGCTGCTCCGGAATCAATCAATGCCTGTGACTCAAAGGTCTTGGTAGCAAAGGAAATAGTCACATCAAAAGCGCAGACTTTAGATTTCATAGACGATGGAGAGGACTCCAGGGACCCTAACTTCACCTCTCCAGAACTAGTTAGGGCCTGGCATTTCCCGATCTCTTAGGGCAGGAGCTGAGGACATGAGTGGAATCAGCACAATAGATACAGAGTCTATTCTTGACTCTTCGTTTCCTCTCCTCAGAAGATAACTTGGAACGTCCAATCTCCATGGGAATCACAGCGGGTGACACTGGACGAAATTGAGGGTTAGAGCGAAAAGGTGCTTTAGCAGAAGTCGTTTTCTCAGCCTCTCTTTCACGAAATCTCATATCAACACGATGGCATAGAGAGATCAAATCTTCAAGTGACGAAGGAAGCTCTTGGGTAGTCAGTGCATCTTTAATTTTATCGGAAAGCCCCTGCCAGAAGGCGGCAACTAGGGCTTCAGTGTTCCACTGAAGTTCAGAGGCTAAGATCCTAAATTGAATGACGTACTGGCCTACAGTATGAGATCCTTGTCGCAGACGGAGGATGCTGGAAGCAGCGGAGGTCACACGACCTGGTTCATCGAACACACTTCGGAATGTAGAAATGAATTTGGCACTATCTTGTAATATTGGATCGTTCCTCTCCCACAGAGGGGAGGCCCAAGCCAGGGCTTGTCCTGAAAACAAAGAGATAAGATAGGCCACTCTGGAACGATGGGTAGAAAAATTTTGAGGTTGGAGCTCAAAATGGACTGAACATTGGTTAAGGAAACCCCTACAAGTTTTGGGGTCTCCATCGTACTTTGACGGAGTAGGCAGGTGAAGCGTGGAAGCTATAGACACCTGGGATGGCAATGGGGAAACGGAGGAAAGCACAGGAGCTTCAGTAGTAGCTGTCACAGTCTGTCCAGATGTACCTTGGGAGGTTAATGACTGATAACACTGAAGTAACAGCTGTTGGCGGGCATCCTGTTGCTCCACACGGCTAACCAGATGTTGCAGCATCTCTTTGGCGGTAGGTTCCACATCTGGGTCTGTCATGGCCTGATCTTACTGTCACGGGCACTAGGAGTCTTTACCCAGGGATCACCAGATGGTAGGCTTACCAGAGCAATGTAGATGGTAATAGGGTACTCTGGTAGCTGGGTGATCACGGAACATGAAATGATGGCCGATGAGATGCTCAGGAAAGTCTATGACTAGCAACACTGGTAATAATGAGGTAATGATACACAAGGAACTGTATGGACAAGGACACGTGAAGGTAGTCAGTGGTCTGCGATAGCAAGTTGTACCACTGCTATAGTGAGGTGGAATGTCCAACAGAAACAAGGAGGTGATGAGAGTCAGCGGTCTGCGGGTAGCAAGTTGTACCGCTGTCTGAGTGAAGGAATGGAATCCAAGTGGAGGTATCCAGGTAGTCAGTGGTCTGCGGTAGCAAGTTGTACCACTGCTCTGTGAGAGGATAATGGAACAGGTGATACCGGAAACAGGGATCAGTGGTCTGACATCAGCAAGTTGTACCACTGCATATATATGTGAGGAGGTGCACGGGGGAAGACTGCAACACAGGATATACACAGGCACCTTATACACGATCCACAGTAATATGCACAATATAGGTATATATATATGTAAATGACTGATCAGGTCTGCAATCTAGAAAGTCTCTTGAAGTGGTCCAGCACAATGATAACACAGTCAATGATGGCAATAGACTCAGCGGATAGCAGACTCCAGAGAGAACCAAACACAGTCCAGCAAGATATGCAATACACAGCACAGTCAATGAGAAGTATGCATACCGTGGTTCAGCAGTAGCAGTCAGATGGGATTGCAGCGGTACCTGAGCGGCTGGAGGCCGACTGGATAGGAAGTCCCTGGATAGGAGAAGCAGCGGTCTAGCAGGTGCAGCGCACAGGTGAGTAGACCGACAGGGACACGAATCCACAGGAGTCAGCAACACGTGGAACTGGACTCATAGGAAACCCAGGAGAATGGAGATGATCCAGCAGAGGGTAGTAGAAGAGATACAAATCCAATGCTGACAGGAGGGTAGAGGCCAGTGGAACACGTGAAGGCGTGGAGAGTGGATCAGCAGGAGATGGACGATAGCGCTGACCACAGCGGCAGGACTCAGCGGCACACGGAGGTAACCAGTAGCAACCACAGGAACCAACAGCGATGGGAAACAGGAGTGCAGCGCAGGGCCGGAGCTGTAGATCACGAAGTGTAGCAGATGGTAATGAAAAGCGGCAGTCTCGAGGAAGTCACAGCAAAGATGAGATGAGAGTGTAGTGCACGGAGGCAGCGGATAGTAATCAGCTGGCAGTCACGATGTTGAACACAGGCGAGTTGCAAGCAGGAGACTGTAGTGCACAGAGGCAGCGGATAGTAGTCAGCTGGCAGTCACGATGTTAAACACAGGCGAGTTGCAAGCAGGAGACTGTAGTGCACAGAGGCAGCGGATAGTAGTCAGCTGGCAGTCACGATGTTGAACACAGGCGAGTTGCAAGCAGGAGACTGTAGTGCACAGAGGCAGCGGATAGAAATCAGCAAACAGACTTGATGAGAAGCAGGTGAGTGAGGTAAAAGCTGGAGTGCACGGAGGCAGCGGATAGCAATGAGCAAACAGTCACATTGATATAAAATAACGTTGAAGTGGTGTAGAAGACTGTAGTGCACGGAGGCAGCGGATAGGAATCAGCAAACAGTCATGATGATAAAGTTGATGGTAGAAGTGGTATGGAACCACAGTAGTAGAAGTGGTTTGGAAACCACAGGAATCAGCAGCACTGAATACACAAGTAATACAGGAACACCTTCAGAGACTCATGAGGAATGAGACTCCAAGATCAGGCAACGTGGTAGTGACCACAGGTGCTTAATATAGGGAGGTTGCCTGATCTGCCAATTAAGTTAAAGGGGTATACACTGAAGTATAGAAAAGGGCTGCGCATGCGCAGACCCTCAGGATGGTGGACGGCCACGGTTCCTAAATGTCCGGGAAGAGGCACTCACGGTCCGGTGAGTGACAATTCTGCTTCAGGTTGTGTATTAACCTCCGAATGCTTGTGATGATTTAGCTTTATATATTTTGCCCTAGGTCTAGCTGGCAAGAAGATACAAATATGGGTCATAGGCCACTCATTCATATTATGAGCAACAAAACGTAGTTTGACACGAAATTGGTCATATTTTTCCCATCCAGTGTACATCCAGTAGTTAGGAAAAGGAGGTATGGAATGGTCAGCACTCATCCCCCTTTTAACCCGGGAGATGAACATTAAAGGCATTCCCGACATAGCAGTCGTTCACTTGCGTAACAATGATGTAGGTAGAGGTAAATTGAAGTCTCAAAAGAACTCACAGAAAAAATATATATATTCAGTTAATGTTACCTGTCAATATTATCGTCATTTATGATTATAAATGGACATTTTTTAAAAAAGTGTTGGTTTGGTTTTGTTTTGTTTTGAAGTGTTCTTAATATCCACTGTACTTAAGACATTTTTATAGTTGCTCCTGATTGCAAACACATTTAATAGCATGCATACTCAGCCGTCAGCCCTAGAAATTGGCACTTAGACTAGACCAGGTCTGGCCAACCTGTGGCTCTCCAGGTGTTGTGAAACAATAGATAGGCCACCGACAGCTGGCAAGGCAACACCTGGAGAGCCACAGGTTGGCCAGGCCTGGACTAGACCTTTAGCTGGAGTAAGAGATACCGCAGAACACCAGCATGCTTCTGCATGCACCCGAGTTTGATTTGGATGTGTGAGTAAATTACCTACTCCACGCTCTTAACCACAGCACTCACTTGTTTACTTCCTTCTTGGTGTTGGGATCATGTGACTCTGGGAGGGAGTTTGAAACTCCCAGAACTATATAAGATCTCTGACCCACTGTCTGTGTCAGATCAACAAGTTGCTAACCCCTGCTTCCGGCTCCCGCTGTGCTTGATGGTTCTTGACTCCTGGCGAATTTCTCCTGGCTTGTCTGACTACATTTCCTGGATTAACCCTTGTGCTGCTTTCTTCAGTGTGTATCCGACTCAGCTTGTTTACTGACCTCGCTTTCTGGATTATTCTTGGCACCACTTATTTCAGTGTGTATCTGACCTGGCTTGTTCAATGACCTAGCTTTCTGGATTGTCCTCAGCTCCGTATACCTCAGAGTGTATCCGACCCGCCTTGGTATATTGACCACGACTGTTATGACTCGCCGGGCTCTCTGTCAGAGGAGCTAGATAGATAGGTAGATAGATAGTTAGCTAGAGATATGTAGGTAGGTAGTTAGGTAGGTAGTTAGATAGCCACATTGAATGTTTAGATAGGTAGTTAGTTTAGTTTTTAGATAGATTAGATAGATTAGTTTAGGTAGATTAGATAGGCAGATAGATTAGACAGGTACTTAGATAGGGTCAGTTAGGTATGTTCTCGGTCAGAATCTGCCCTGCAGCATCATTGCGCTCAGATTTATAGATCTCTCTCTGGCTCCGGACTCAACTTTGCCACAGGTACTTTTGACTGTATACATATATCACTGTGTGCCTGTAACTGTAGCTACTTGTTCTCTCAAACTGCCTAAAAACTGTTTCCCTCAAATTTCTGGACTCTCACCGGGAATGTGGGTTGTAGTTACCCCTGGCAACCTCCTAAGAACTGTTTCCCTCAAATCTCCGGACTCTCACTGGTACTGTGGGTTGTAGTTACCCCTGGCAACCATATAAGAACTGTTTACCTCAAATCTCCGGACTCTCACCGGTACTGTGGGTTGTAGTTACCCCTGGCAACCGCCTAGAACTATTTCCCTCAAAATCTCCGGACTCTCACCGGTACTGTGGGTTGTAGTTTCCCCTGGCAACCGCCTAAGAACTGTTTCCCTCAACTCTCCGGACTCTCACCAGTACTGGGGGTTGTAGATACCCCTGGCAACTGCCAATGTTCGGTTTCATCATCTTTATCTATCACTGCAAGTTCCTTTTGTTTCCGGTCAAGCAACGGTACAGAAGCTGCGGTGTATCAGGAGACATCTTCATCAACTGTTCCTTAATTTATTCCAGTGGCCACGAGTGATATATCAGTCTTGACACATTTACTCAATGTCTCTCCTGACTCCCACCTGCACTAGAGTATCCATACCCTTGGTGGCTACGTGGAATAATTACAGCCTCATTTCTCTCTCACCTCAACTACCTACTCTACGGCCCTGGTACTCTAGTCCTGGGTTCTCCTCAGCCAGTGCATATCTCACGACCCTCTGTTTGTCTGTAGCCAAGCCTGTCCCTACCACTAGGGGCAACAGTGAACACCAGGCTTTTGGAGCAGATTCTGGGTTTTGTTGTATTGGCTGGGGGGTTCCTAACAAAGACCTCTGTGCCTGTGTTTATCCGGCTGCATCCATCCATCTCTCTACCAGCTATCACATCAGGGTGTTACCCTGAGAGCTGCGACCGGTTCATGGTGAAGATCGGGGATCCGTTAGACTCCGTGCCTCAGGAAGACCTGCGCCAGTCCTGATTGATAGTTGCCTTCAGTGATCATAACAGGATGTGGCTGCATGGGACTGCCCTTACTGTACATTACCTAATTAGGTAATGCAATTGCATCAGCCCATTCCCCACCCCATTCCCTCCCCAAAATTGTAGGCTGTATTTAAGTGTTATTTGTGCTGAAAGATGACTTGGACTTGGACGTGGCTGCTTTCTGTTGTGTATCTTCCGGTTCTGAGCATGCACAGAGTAATTTTGCTGACAATACGCACAAAAACGGCAGATACGAACCTTAATGACTCAGGCCCATAGAATACATTCCAAAGGGCACATTTAAAGGACTTTGGAAGAGACAGGAGACAGGTGATGTGTTTGAGGTTTTCTGGATTTTGGTAGTGTTCTGATATATGTATATGGAGGAAGTGAGGGGGGCCTGGATCAAGTGATATATCACCAGCTAATAGAAGCAAAGAGAAAGAGAGATGGTAAAGTTGATTGTAAGATGAGAGACTTTTTATTTTCTGGTGACAGGATGAGGATGTTACAGTTAGTGAATATAAATAGTAAAAAGTTCATGAGTGTTAGTCTGGATACACACTACAGAAATTTTCTCCCGGTGTGTTATTTATAACCGTTTTACCAACGAATGATAAAAAAATCTCTCAATCCAGTGGCGCACGCAGGGGGGTTTCTGAGTCTCTAGAAACCCCCCCCCTGTGCTAACTAAGTGGCCACTGTCCTGTACAGCAGCCGCGGCGCTGTCAAAGAAGCTCCGTGGCGGTGCTGTATTGTATACAGCACCGCCAGAGACGCTTCTTAGACAGCGCCGCGGCTGCTGTATAGGACAGCGCTGGCGAAACGGAGCATGCGCAGCAGCTCTCTCTCTCGTTTTTTTTTTTTGTTTTTTTTTGGGTCGGCGGGGAGAAACCCCCCCGACAATCCTCCGTGCGCCCCTGCAATCAGCATACCGATATATGTGTACATACTATACATGTTTTACAAGATTTACCTTCAAATCTATGCTCTTCATCTCTCAACCATTAACTGAAAAGATCATGGTTTATAGTTACAAAACTGTGGGCTTGAAAAAGTGAACATATTGCCTATAGCAGCCAAACAAATTCTAGTTATCATTTATTTAGTTCCTTCGTAATAAAGACAGCTAGAATCTGATTGGTTGCTATAGGCAACATCTTCACTTTTTTCAAATCTGCAGTTTAATAAATATACCCCCATGACTCCGTAAAAACCCTATGGAGATCCTTATACCCAAAAAAATAATAATTTAATAGTGTATTAGTGCTGACAATCAAGAGCTGCCTTCTATTTTCTGGCTTCTGATCCGACAAGCCAAAAAACAAACAATATTCTTAAAATTTGAAAACAGAAATGTCGCTGCCAATAGTAATCAATACCACCATGTGAGCAACTCAACACCCCTGTTGTGAATGCACTCACAAAATATTGATTGTAACATCGCATTGTATATCAAAGATGTGTCATCTTCTTAAAGACAAATAAGTGCAATATCCCTTTAAGATCAGCTTACTCCGTGTATAGGAAATAAGAAATGCCACTAATGGTGCATTATCATTTACAAATTTATTAAAAAGGTAAAAAAAAATCATAAAAATAACATTGACAATGATTCCCTGAGGGAGATTAATCCACATGGATAAAAGGTGGACTCTTACCCCAATCAAAATAGATATACGCATATAGAAATGCACTCCCCACAATGGTATCGGGGTGGCCGGCTTTCCTTTTTGCAGATATCAAGGATGGAGGAACTGTAACAGCAAGTTTCTACTGACATGCATATAAATTCTGTTATAATTCAGATATACTGCTGATGGTATATATTTTGCAGTTTAAGCTGCCGTATTTACATTTGTATAAATTTTCAAATAATTCAGATATACTACTGATGAGGTTCTAGTATATATTTTACAGTTTAGGTTGCAGTACACATTCTCTAATAATTCACACACAGAGTACTGTGTTAATTAGCACCAATGAAAGCAAAGTCTACACTGATGGCTGGGGTTTGTTTGACCGAAGCAGGTGCCCAGATTCGAGCGCAGGGTCCAGGCAGGGATATATAAGGAATTAAATATGAAATATGGCGATATTATTAAGTAGATGGAACTTGGGTGCCACTGCAATTTACCTTGAGTGGTACCTAGTGGCACGCATGAAAAGGGTTGCCTATGCTTGGTATAGATGATGGTAGAATAAGTGAAATCATATTATTTAAATGCTTAATATTACATCACAATAAACTACTATTCTGCATTTGTACTTAAATCTTTATTAACATTTGCAATATTAAAAATAAAGCACATTAAAATAGTTTTATTTACACATTTACAGATGCTGTAAACCAAACTTTTGCTGACAATTATATATTAACCTTTTATTTATGTACATATGATACAAGTTATAGTTATAGTATTTGACACTCAGGGCTAGATTTACAAAACTGCGGGTATGAAAAAGTGGAGATGTTGCCTATAGCAACCAATCAGATTCTAGCTATCATTTATTTAGTACATTCTACAAAATAACAGCTAGATTCTGATTGGTTGCTATAGGCAACATCTCCACTTTTCCAAACCCGCAGTTTAGTAAATATACCCCTCAGTCAGTTGTATTGCTGTGGCCACACAGTGGCAATTACAGGTGTGAATGAATCAAACAATTTGTATTCATTAATTTTGCAAAATATACATTAGTCTCTAACCTGTTATCTTATAGATGTTAAATTAATGATAAAACAACTTCATGAAGAAATATAAACACAAGGGGCACACAAGTAAATTACGCTATCATGTTAAATATTTACAAAATGGATAAGCACAAACATGTACAAACCAATCACTCTAGCAGGTTTAAAAGATTAAAACAAAGTGGTTAACTGATTAAATTGCTTTCTTTTTCCGTTGTAAATGTTCTTGCAATATTGCCACCTAATAAAAATATCACTTTTAGTGCAGTTTGGCATTTTTTCAGATTGCATTATTAAATATCTATTTGCAGACTCGGCTGAATCTCAATTTCAGCTGCAACCTATAAAAGGAAGATAATAGCAACATTTTAACTAGCTACTCTTTATAGATCTGTTACCAAGATCCACTAGTGCTTCTAAACAAATGTCCATTCAACTGAATATAGACAGGTATTCCTGCATTATCCACAGAACATTTAATGTTTGTAGCTATAACTGTGCTTCACTGATTTCAAAACAGTAATAATTCTCATATGTTGTTACTAGATCATGCACGCTTTGGTTTAAAGCTGCACTACCATCTAGTAGATACTCTTTAGTGGCATCCACAACTACCAGCGACCATATCATCGTACTGCTTCAAAACTACATTTTCATCATCATCAAAGTAGAGCAAGTTTATAGAGAAAAGTTTGTCGGGGACACAACATGGGCTGTTAACACCATGTGTGAGTTTGAGAGCATTTATTATAGACTGCACTGTAGCATGGTTGGTAGGTCTCATGTTTTGCCCCAGAGGGAATGGGCATGACCCCTTACAGTGATAAGCATTATATCCTCTTGGGGAGATGATCCATCCAGACCAGCCAATCTCCTCGAAGTCTACATAAAGAGGATGTCTCTGGCATGGCAGGTTTCCATCCTCTTGTAGTGCTCTTGCCATCCTGGTTCTGTTTGGAGCTGGTGCGTAAGGCTCATTGGGTATTGCTAACTGGTGGCCATCTAGATATAATGCAATTTAAAAACATGATTAGCACAGATGGACCCATACATACATACACAGACACACACACAGAAGTGTTGCTAGTGTATAATAACTAGTAAGTGAGTTTTTATGTCATAGCTTATAATTGGTGAGTTCTGATGTCATTACTTTAGTGTTCATTATAAACATATGTACATTATAATAAGTAATAATGCTCCCCCTACTGTAAATATCTGCAAAAATTAGAAATTATGTTGGAACTCTATGATGGCTTATAGTTATATTTATCATTTACATTGGGGTTACATTATAATTATACTCTTGGGCTTATTTTATATGGTTTTATGAGAGAAAAAAAATAAGAATTTTCTGTTATCCAATCCCTAGCAATATCATATGAATTTCAGATGACATGGATGTCCTGGTTTATCATTTCAAAATGAAGGTATGCTTATGCCAAAAGCTATAACAGAAGATTAGATATGGCAAGTAGATGATTGTATTTTAGTAAAGAAATATATTTTTCTTTATTCTCTTACCTGGCTGGTTGCTCAGTGACACAACTCCCCTTCTCCCATCATCAGTGAAGAGAACAAGCATGGGCTGTTTGCTTTCATGGTGGTCTTTTCCTGAAGCAAAGCGGATAACATTGGTGTCAGCTTGCCCTCCTCCCAGATATCTCACTGTTACAAGAATACCCTGATTGTGGCTTTCATCATTCCAAGCACGAACCTGTCAGATGAAGAAACCAACAGTGTTAATTTCACTATTACATTTAGATAACCAACAAAAGCAATTACATAATTTTAGCAGTGGTGAGGCTGTTAAATGATCCCAATTTAGACAATAGTTATCTATGTTAGTAGTCCATGTAAAAATGGTAACTAAATAGCTCAATAGCTTTAGCGATAGGTAACATGTTTGTGTATTAAGTTTTATGGTGCTAAAGGCAGTGTAGTTAAGCAGAGATAGCCCAAATTGGAAATTACCAAATGAACAAAACACATTTTATAAAGAGAAATTAAATATTTCAATACATAGAAAATAGAAAAAAATGTCATACTTACTGCTTGAGTAATGGAAAACACTTCCCATCCCGAAGAATGGATAGGGACAAGTTTTGAAGACAGCAGCTTTCTTCCTTGCGGTGACTGCATTTTATTTTTATCCATAACTAGATACACACTTATCTGTGGCACAAAAATACAATTGATTAGAAAATGAATTGAACTCCAAAGCACATGATAAGTATCTAAGAGCAGTAAGCAATCTATTGAAGCCCATTATTAGAGATTGCTAGTCCTGTGTAATGTTGAGTATGATCCTATTTTACGTGTTGGGGGCATTTCTATAATTTTTGCAGCAACTAAGGGAAATTACAAACACGCCTCCCCCTAATAATAAAAATATATATGTCATAGCAACTGCAAACATTCTAGACATTTCACTTGTCACATAATTTTAAGGGTCAACTAACAATACAAAATATTGTGTAAGATAGTAAGTTGGCAATTGAGTCACTATTTAGCTGACGAAACTAAAAATGCACAGTGTTCAGGGCCCCACCTGGCAGAAATGATGTCTCTGGAAGTAGGCATGTTCTGTAGGTCTTGGTTTAAGTTTGAAAAGATGCAGCTCAGCTGTTAAAACCTTCTCGCTCTTAGTCACAGTTGAAAGGTTGAACAGAAAATACATCTGGTCACTGTGAACTGAGGATTCATTTTTGTGATTAGTCAATAAATGAAAATATATATTACATTGCAAACAATGCTACTTGTCTCTCTAGTAATAATATTACTATTAATAATAATATTTACTATTAATACAATCATAGTAAGAGGGACAGTTGATAAATACATTGTAAATGATAAATAAAATAAAAGAAACACTATAAATTATAATATGAACTAAAACAGACCTTACCTTTGTCAAAGAAACTTCTAACTGTGTTCCCCTCCAAAAGATCTGGGTCTTTGGTGACACCATCTGCATCGGCTACAGTGTTGTATAGGTCAATCATGTATTGCGGCGGTTGTTTGGCATGATGCAGATAATGTGGTGGGTCATCAATGCCAAAAACTTCTAAAAGTCTTTTGAGGGCTGCAGATCTTACTTGCTCTGGGTTTTCTGCTGGGACAGCAGTGTTCTCTGTGTTTTCTGTAGGCCTTGGATTGCATCCTTGCAGAGAAATAATCATGATTACCAAACCCAACATCTTCATGTTGATCATCTCTTCAGGTTGAAAGTCTCTCAGATCCCTTGTGGTTGAATGGCCCACTGTGTGCCAAGTGCCACAATTTATAACAATGCTACAAGACAGCTGCACCTTAAGCTCTAAAACAAGATACAATTAAGTCAAGTATGCAAAACAGCAATCAGTAAATGTAAAGAAAGCTAATTGCAGTGCTAACAAGGTGTGAAACAAGACTAGCAATGATCTCTTAGCAATTATCCTACAGTACACAATTTACGTGAAACTAGAAGCTGTTGTCCTGTGTACATTCCTTATTTTAAAGGAAAACCAGGAGTCTTGTATTGGAAGAACAAGCAAGGATTTAAACACCTGGAGAGGATTGGTTTGTTTATCATTTTTTCTGGACTAAATGTGAAATTATTCCATTGTTATAGGTTGAATGAAGAAAGTTTACTCACAACAGGGGACTAACTTCCTTCTAATGAATTTATTAAGGGGGACAAACAGAAGAACATTGACTTGCATGAATTAAACACTGTTAAGCAAATAGCTGGTACACCTAAGGTGGCCTGAGACTTAAGTAAAAGAGATATCCTACAAATTAGCTATAGTACAATGTCATTTAAAATACATTCTAAAATCTGTTAATTTTACTTGGAATCATTAATTAGCAAGGCATATAAAGACATTAGCTTTCCAATGGGGAAATATGATGCTTCTAGAACCAAACTATATCCTATTTACATGAATAGATGTTATATTTCACACATAACACCTAGCTAAGTACTACATAAAGTCAAAATCTTATGGATCTGTAATTTTGAGTGTTTTTTTTTCCTTAATCAAGTACATTTTAGATGGCCATATAGCCACTGACTATTAATGGTAGAGATGGGGAATTTAAGGTGTGATTGTTTTTGTCCTTTTTGGAGAGATAATATAATGGATTACAGCATTATAGCCGAAAAAAAAACAGGTGGGTTTTTTTTTTATATTATTTTATATTATATGTCACAACATTCTTTTGAACTAAATTTAGAAGTATTTAGCTGCACGTGTATTGAAAAGTGGGACGTTTCATTGACTTTCAAGATGACTTAATCAGAGTATTAAAACGGATTTGATGAGACACAGAAAAACATGACTACAGCCGTTAGTTCCTGTCTGATGTCTTAACCTTTTACATCAACATTACAGTTAATATGTGTATTTCTCTTTATCTTTTATACAGACAACCAGATAAAACATGTTTTAGGTTAACTTTTAAAATTTAAATATATGTATTGTTCATTTATTTTATACATGTGGATTGATTGAACGAGATACACAAATGGGCAACTTAATCTCATCCCAGTTCTGCAACTGATTGATATTGCAATTGGATCTCACACCTTGTACGGTGCATTGAAGTCTGCTGGTGCTTTCTAATTAAGAAATACAAAGCTATAAATAAAATGGATAATAATGAAGGAAAGTCATATGTATACTTTGGTTTATAATTTGAAGCACTTTCCAATTTCTCTTTATGTGTCTGCTCTTTCCAAAATTGTCTCTGGACTGGATGCATGTTAACCATTTACATGTTGTGGGTTATTAATTTGAATTAAGCTCTTTTTTAGCTAATATAGATGTTGACAGTGGTGTCTCTCATATATGTCTACATGCAGTGCAAGATCATCAATATAAACTAATGTCTGTGTCCATTATGGTCATTTTAGATGTTTTAGTTGTATGTACCCACTAATTGTTTTCTTCTTTACAGAATCTGTTAACTTTACTAAATTCCAGGATGTACTGTAACACAAAACAGATATATTGTGTATTATGTTATATCAAATATGCATTAATTGCACTTTATTGAACAATTGGTTTTCTTATTTTTTGTTTCTGCAACTATCAAAGCCATCAAGTGAATTCGATAAAAAGTACCTGAAGAAGCGATTGGTTTCTACATATGGGTGACTTTTTGAGAGGAGTCTAATACAAACATATATTCACTAATACCCCATTCACACTGCCTAAAAAACCCAGGTTTTTCCCTGGGTGAGCTCCGAGGACCCGAGTCGAGTGTCAGTGTGAACGGGGGTCAGTGCAAGATCCCAGGTCTGATGACACGGGAATTAGACCCGGGAGTTTTGGAGGGATATTCCCGTGTCAGTCCAGGTTCGCCTGCAGTGTAATCGGTGCGACACAGGTTTTTTAATCCGGGTCTCACATAAAGAAGCTGATTGGGGAATTAGGGACGCTGGAGGATGGTTTAATTTCAGTGCTGCAGAAAAGAGAGAAAGGAGCATCCATGACACACTGGCTAGATGACGAGGTGCGAGAGCTGTTGGCCGTTAGAGGAGAGGAAGAGATAAAAAAAACAGATCACAGGCACTGTTAAGGATGCAACAGTGTACTATATCATATCAAAAATACTAACACAGCATGGGATAAAGCGCAGCCAGCAACAGTTGGTAAATAAATTTAAGTCACTTCGCAAACAATACTCCAAAGTGCATGACCACAACCGGAGAAAGAGTGGTACTGCCCGCATGGGATGGCAATTTTAATATCAATGTAACATAGTGTTTGGCAACTCTGCCCTTGCAAATCCCATTGCATTGTTATCATCAAGCTGTTGTGATGCTCAAAGTCCTAGAGCTGAAAGCAGTCATTCAAGTATGCTATCACTGATGATTAGCAATGATTCGCTGGAAAAACATGCTGATTTGGAGTGTTTAAATATGACAGATGAAACCATTAATATGTCCACAGAGGGATTGGCAGACCCACAACCTTTGCCAATGGCACAACCTTCACCAGACACCCAAGCGTTGCAAGAGACACAACCGTTGACAGCGGCACAACCTTCGACATCGTCACAGAAACTGACATTACGTTCAAACAGTAAGTTTATTAATGTTAACATTTTTAAAGTAAATATATCAGCTTACAACACTGCTATTTAATTTTGCAGCAATATTCATTCATCCTCGGTGTCCCTAATGTATTTCCTTTCTCTTTCCCATTTGTAGTTTACAATGTTCCTAAAAGGAAGAAAAAGCTGACTAAGATGGAACCAGCAACAAAAGCCATGACCAGAGTAATGGTAGAGCAGCTCAGGGAAATGGATATCACTATGGCAGCCAAAGAAGACGCACGTCTCCAACGTTTCATGGACAATGAGCACGAGTTGCAAAACTCTTTCATAACACAAATAATGGGTATGCAGGAGCGGATTCTGAGGAAGAACCGTGAATTCATGATGGCTAACCTAGATCGCTTTATGCACCGAATTCAAGGACATGCACAGCTTCAACCACAACCTCCATACCACACTGAGAGCCCTTACCCTTTATATAACAGAGGACAACAAATATTACCCCCTAACCCAGGTACGCCACTAATCACCCCACATCATCCTCCACAAATGGCTCTGCATAACCCAGAGTATCCATCTAGAACACATAAACCCTGAGTACCCGGCTACTCCACAAAACCCTGATTACCCACATTACCGTTAGTTATAGGTAATGAAAGTATGTACAGTACAGTTATAATGTTTGCCTGTTTTTAAGGCAACAATATTTAGAATGTTTTCTATATGTAAAATGTTTATAATGTAAGCACTTGAAAAAGTTTTAATTTGCACTACTGTATTGGCACATGTGTGTCTAAATTGTATATATTTATATGTTTTTTTGCTACAATAGTATTGTGACCTTTTGGAAAAAACACCAAAGTTTTGATTTTGATTTATATTGGTACATATGTACCCTTTAAAAAGTATTTTTTACACTTTGAATAAAAATATTTTGTTCTAGTAATCCTTTGTCCGCTCTACTCGATTATTGATGGCAGATTGGTGGTGATGGTGGTACAAATGAGTTCTGCAGAGGTATTTGTACATTCTCCCTCAATAAGTTGTAGAATCCAGAGACAGCACATATAGTTCAGAGTCCGGTACGTTCCACTCTGGTAGAAACTGCTCTTTCTGTATTTCACAAATATTGTTTAAAATACACCAAGCACCAACTAGATGGGGCATAAGTTTGGTATCAATGTCATTGCGCTTCAATAAACAGCGCCAACGTCCTTTCAATGGTCCATGGGTATTTTCAACCACCATCCGAGCAGAGCTGAGGGCATGGGTGAATCGAATTTGTTGCACAGAAAGTTGATGTTGCTGGGTGAAGCCCTTCATCAACCATCGCCGCAAAGGGGTAAGCTGCATCCCAGATTATGTGTCCTGGAATCTCCACCCCATTCACGATCTTGGATTTCTGCCTCCCAATTTTTCAGCCAATCAAAGCTCCTCTTGTGATGACCGACACTTTATATCCAGGGCAGACCCATGTTCAGTATGAACGGGGTTAACCAGGGAAATTCCTGGGTCCACGGTGCAGTGTGAATGGGGTCTCTAAGTTCAGATGCAAAAATCCAGCCTGAAAAACCCGGGAAATTGCAGGGGCAACAATGTGAAAGTGGTATAAAAGAACATTCTCAGTCCATGAAAAAGTCACCTAGAACTGAATAAATTACAATAGTTTACCACAAGACAGTGGATTCCAAACTTTCTTGGTTCACGACACCCTTAGGGTTTCCATAATTTTTTCAAGGCACCCCTAAGCCAAAATATTTACTAAGTAGTCACCCGCCTTGCTTACCAATGGCCTTGGCCACGGCACCCCTGTGAGATTGTGACGCACACTTTGAGAACTGCTGGCACAAGTTTTACACTGCCTTGTTTAAGATACTTCTGTATTGGAACATATTGTCTCCTATTGAGATTATGCCCAAGGATTTTAGCATTCAGAGATATTACCAAGGAACATTTCATATATATTTTGGTTCCAGTAATTACACAGTGCATTAAACAATAGCATATTTTATGTGTTATTATTATTGTTCTGTATGATTACTAATTTGTTATAGGTATATCAATATTGTTGCTTGAATATTTGATTGACCATCTAAGAGCTCACCAGTATGATGATTCATGTATATTGTAGGTATATGATATATTAAATTTTTATTTTTATTTTATAAATGGATCTTTTCTTTATTCTTTTTATAAGGTGGTTTTTGTGAGCTGTTTCTATATTATTCTTTTGAAGAAACAATTCCTACATATTGCACTGCAGCAGGTCATCTACAGGGTTTCCCAAACCCAGTCCTCAGGGCTCCCCAACAGTGCAGGTTTTCTGGATCACATGTGACATAATTAGGGCCACCTGTGGATCTGTTATAATGTGTCAGTCAGTAATGAATACACCTGTGCTCCAGCAAGGAGCTATGGGAAACCTGCACTGTTAGGGAGCCCTGAGGACTGGGTTTGGGAAACCCTGTACTAAGGTAAAATTAAGTATTGGCTGTAAAATTAAGTAAGATACTGCCACCTAGTGGTCATAACTTTAGGCTGCATGCTTTCATACCTTTACAAAAAAATGTACATTTTGGGCCTGATTCATTAAGACACATACAATGCAAGGGGTGCAAATGAGTTTATTATTTTGCACATAAGGAAAATACTGGCTGATTTTTCATATAGCCCATAAATACTTGAAAGCTTCATTATTACACTGATATTTAAAGTTGATCTATGTCATTCCCTACCCCAATTATAAATCTGTCCCCACATTTTAAATATTCCTCCCCTCCAATGCAACATGGTTTTGCCAAGGTGCAAAGTTACTCATCTTTTTTGCTTTATTTTCCTTAATGAATCAGGCCCACTGAGCGCAATTTGCATTTCTTTTAAAATGCATGTAAATCGGGTATACATACCCCCGAATTCAACAAGGAGCAGATGTCAACATACGTGTGGTGATTAATATGGGTGTAGGACTGCAAGACACTGCAAGATACATTCAATATGTTTCTATGTGGATTCTAAAAAAAAACTTGAATAGTTTTTTTTCTGTGTGTTCTTTTGTGATTTTATAATCCACATAGAAACGCAGAATTTGACAGCAGATGAGAACTACTTGGCCCATCTAGTCTGCCCATTACTTAACCTATGGTAACCTCAAACCAGATTTGATCCTTAGTTTTTTGTAAAGATATATTTATGTCTATCCCAAGCATGTTTAAATTGCTTATACCAACTATGATGGGAGAATATTACACTTATACATTACCCTTTCTGTGAAGTAATTTTTCTGAGGAAATTTGAGGAAAAATTAATTCACAGAGTAGTGGATAAGTGGAATAGCCTCCCATCAGAGGTGATAGAGGCTTATACAGAAGAGCAATTTACACATGCTTGGGATAGACAAACTAAGGATCAAATAGGGTTTGAGCTTTCCATAGGTTAAGAAATGGACAGACTAGATGGGCCAAGTGGTTCTTATTTGTCGTCAAATTCTATTTTTCTATGTGGATTATAAAATCACAAAAGAATGCACAGAAAAAAAAAATAATGATAAAACATAAAAAAGTGTTTTGCTTATTTAATTTTTTCCATGAAATACCTTTATTAGTATGTTATAAATGTCTACTATAGTTTCCCTTTACAATGCAGCGCCGCTTTAAATTTAATCGCCAAAGACACTGAACTCGCGGGTGTTGAAGAACCCGCATGTTAATACATTTACCCCTAGGCGTGTAACTGGAGCAAAAGATACAGCTGCAAAATAAGTACCTGAGAGATATATGCCCAGAGCTTGAGTCGGACACTGCTGCATGTGCTCGCGATTGACATGTCCTTGTCTTGTACATTGACTGCAGGTAAACGCCCCTTCCCTTCCCTGTTCCCTCCACAAAATAATAAGCTCTAGTAAGTGTCCTTTGCGCTCAAAGATGAATTGAACATGGCTGCGTTCTGTGACATATTGTCCGGTTCTGGGCATGTGCAGAGTGATTTTGTGAATTGTACTTACACAATCGCCTTTTACATCCCTTGATGAATCAGGCCCTCTTGACTTACACATTTGATAATACTGGACAAGTTTAAAAAATTAATAATATATTTTTGTGAAAGTAATTCTTAATGTATTAGAACAGAAATTAAGTAAAAAAAAGTTTGTAGTGTTTTGTGGAATTATCTATATTCTCTTTCAATACATTGCATTATTGTTTCTTCATTTATTAACCTTGAAATGGACTCTAAAAGCAATACCACAAAATTTGATGATGACAGTAATAATGGTGATAATAAATCAAAACAAATAAAATTAATAGGTTGTAAAAGGAAACTGGATCAACAAGTTTTTAATCTGTTTGTATTCACTTTTATAAAAGTATAATTTACCATCATAAGTTAAAAAAAAAATCAGAAATATAGCATGCTGATCTAATCAAGGACTTTAAGTGTATAGAGTTTACAAACATGCATGGGTCATGTGGCAAGTAAGCATTTATTCAAATACTAAGACAACCTGTCAATCATTAAACTGATTAGACATGTGCAGGTTTGGACAGACAATTTGGCTGTTTTTGACAAAATTTGTTAACATTTGCAATTTCGGTTGCCCCATAATTTGATGACAGTTTGCAGCTAACATGTGGTCAGATTTATAACTAGTATTGCTCCATGATGTGAGCTTGATCGCTAAAGTTAGCCAAATTACACCACATTGCTTTAAAATGTAGTCAAAGAAATATTAACCAGTCTCTACTAACATACTAGCAGGCATTTTAATGTAAGGTAAAAAAGTGTTACAAGCTATAACAAACAACTTTGACAGTTCAATGTGATTCCTGGATGACCAGATTTTGAATCTATCCGAAAGACTGAAACAGGCACTGTTTAATTCTCCAAGGATGTTTCTATCGATCAGCTTGTTGTGCATGTTGTTTTTAATGTACCTCATGATAGGATCACATGTGGAACTAAATATAGACAACCAACTTTGCAGCACACTGATGCATAACAGGTCTGTATTTGCATGTATTCAGATCATTCATAATTGAAATGATATGTTCAGGATGCAAATCCAGTTGTTTGACCAGCAGGCTATCTAAGGCCACACTAGTGTTATATATCATCACCAAACATTTTTTATGTGAAAGGCGCCACAAAACTCTGCAGCACTGGATAGTCAGTGTTACAAATCATACAGTAACAAATTGCACATAAAAACAGAACAAGTATAGATGAGGTTGATAAAGGAGATGCAGATGTGAGACAAAGGGTAGAGGGAGCCCTGCTCGTGAGAGCTTTCATCCACTAATTTGTTTAAAAAAAATCAGGTTGGCTGGAAAAAAGACATCAGCATTTTGTGGCTAATATAACTCATTGCTGTTCATAAAAAAACAATAAGAGGTGGTAGACGACTAGCATCAGGACCGCGGAGAGGTCCTCGGCCACGGAGCCCGGGGCTGCACTGCCAATTTGTCTTTTTTTTAAAAAAAACAAACTTTATTTTTTTTAAACTTTTTTTTTCTTCAAAACTTTTTTGTTTCATGTTCCACGGGGGGGAAGGGGGAGCATGGCACAGTGGGATTGAAAAAGGGGGGGAGCACCATAGTATAGTGTGATGAAGGGGAGCTAGGTGAAGGGGGCAACAGCAACATGGAGGGTGCAGTGTGATCAAAATGCATGGCGATGGTGAAGGGGCACATTATTGTAATGTTGGAGCTGGAGGAAGGCCTAATTATTAATCGTGGGTGGTATTAATTTAACGCCAGGGTTATTTGGAATTATCTAAATGTAGCCATTTTTTTTCAATTAGGGCCCCCAGCATTCCAGGATCCAGACAAGCCGCAACTAAAGAAACCTGCAGCCACAGGTGGTGAAAGTGACAAGAACAGGTAGGAGAGAGCAGTAGATTCTGTGAAATGTTGTGATTCTAGTAGGGACAATGACAATTTTTGGTGAGTGTTGTGTCCAATGTAAGGTGCAGGCCAAGAATGAACTCTTTGTGTACACACTGCATTCTTTCTATACTACACTGTGGTGCTAGATGTCCTGAAAGTCAGGAGTGCTTGGACATATGTGACGCTCTGGCGAATTGAGAGCCTAGTGATTTTGATGTGCTAGCCACGCCCCAATGGCACATTTGCCACACCCCCAAATGCATGACCACACCTCCGAAAAATCTTGTGCCGCCGCGAGGCGTCCCAAAATTTTTTAGCATACTCGACTGTAAGGGGGGCCCCATGAATTTGTTGTACCAGGCCCTGAATTCCTCTTGGCAGCCCTGACTACCATGTAAATTAATGTGATATGACATGCAAAAATACATTTTCTTTCTTTTAGGTTTATTCATCCAGTAGGAAAAGTACACTTTAGTCTGTAGTATTATTATTATGTGTAAACTATAATGCGAGGGAAATAAGTCAACATTTGTGCTTGATAGTGATGTTGTTTTTATTACGAAAAGCCAGTGAAAAAATTCAAAGATGCAGAAATTCTATGCAATTATTGCTGCTAATATTATTTTGTAGCTGCTGTTTTTACCTTTTTTTTTTTTTTTTATAAAGAAAGATGGTTTTATTGCTAGCATAGAAAAGAGTTCTTTATTGTGAAAGTGATCACCTGACCAGATCTATGTTCAGTTTGGCCACACATTTTGATAGACTGTTTAGGCCTATGAATAAGCTGTCCATGGAATGTTAGAAAATGTATAGGCTAGGAATAAAGCTGGGACATTATGTGGTATGGTGTGGCCCGATAAAGGACTGTGAACACTTAAGGCCAAATTCCACTGGTGAAACATGCAAAATTTAACAGACAAGTGCATAATAAAATGAGTATTTCGCAAAATAGTTCTGAAATGTACACTCATCTCTACCTCACACTATCCAGTGACTTTTGGTGATAACGCTCAGTATATGATATTATCACAGAGTAGTGGCAATTATTTACTTTTGTTATTTTTGGCTGTAAGTAATGAGATTCAATAGCAATATATTTAAATATTTTATCTATGACAATATGACTCTCTAATGAAATTTCAGTGCTAGCATAATAGTGCTATTTAGTTGGTGTGCCTTCTCCACTTATAAAACAACAGCTTTAGTGCAAGGCATGAGATGACCCAAGCGCAGGAACATTTTTGTTGCCTATACTTGCAGGGAACACTGTACATTTTTAGTGGTTGTTGGGCATGAAAAAAATGGACTAACATTTTCTTGAACAGGCTAAAAACATAGATGTTTTGTTGCAGATTTTCAAAAATGGGAGAGATTTTTTTAAAATAAGTGTAGACAAGAGACTAAATCAAAGTGAAAACATATTGCATAAAATAATTCACTCTGTAATGAAAATGTAAATAATTGCATTTTTAAAAAGATTATGAAATGCTTATTACAAACAGTGATTACATCATAATGTCAATATGATAAATCAAGATATACATTTTAGATTAAAGTAATTAGTTCAGTGCCTTTAGTTAATTTAATCCAGGTTTAACCTTTTGGCTTTATCTACTAATAATCTAAAACACCCAGTAATCTTATTACATTAAAATTCCTTGGGGAAACAATCATTTACCATTGATTAACCAACAATCCAATTACTAGTACATTTCAATACAAACACTCATTTTACTTAACAAGCTGGTTAAAATCCAGTAGAAAAATGAATATTGCATGTGGTTTGAGTTAAAGTGGATAAAGGATTGAAAGAGGAATCTAAGTTATAATTATATAGCTGTGAAAACAAATATCAATGCATCTACTTATTTTAATAAAATAAAACCTTCATGGAGAAAAGAACAAAACTATGCAATATTTAGAGGGATTCTGCAATTATTGTTTTAATCGTGGTTTATTCATATAAAATTAAATAAAATAATAAAAAAATGTGTGAAACAAATTCAGTACATTTTCAACTCTTTATACAGGAAAAAGGGTACAGGTACAAATTGCGCAGTTTGAATATGATGACCCAATATCTAAAAAAAATGAGAAGAGAAAATCATGTTCCAGCTTTGATGAGCTATTAAAAACATGTCTTATAAATGTAAAATGATCAGTAGAAATATTTGTTGAGCCATTACAGGAAAACATCGCCGTTTAAACAATAATTTTTTTTATAGAGCTCCTTTTACTAAAAGAGACAAGGATAACCACATTCTTTAAAGCTTTGTTGAAACACTATTGCTTGCAAAATCAAACAAGTAATAAATAATTAATAATTATGCTAATTTCCCTGTGATACTGAAATCTGTTACTGATACTTTGCCTTACCTCAATGAAGCGAGCAGGTTGTATGCATGCTAATAAATACACAGGGACATTAGGTTTTCTATATGAGCTACTGCCTTCCTACTGTAAATTATAGAATTCAGCAAGAAGCTTATTGACCATATAAAGGCATGAACTGCCTATGTGCTGAAGAATGATATACACACATACATGTGTGTTTTCAACTGTATGTAGTTCTTCACCAAATTGAATATTCTGTCTTTCTCCATGGTTAGCAGGTTTTGTGCCCCTATGCCATTTAAGCCACTTTTGTTGTCCCTCTTCACTGGGAAATATGGTTGCACAGTGGTCAGCATTTCTGTCTCACAGCTTTGAGGTCATGATTTCAATTCCAACCTGGGCCCTATTTGTGAGTAGTTTGCATGGGTTCCCTCACACATTGCAAATAAATGGTTTAATTGGCTGTGTAGAAAATGTTAGTGAATGGATAGTATTACAATGAAGGCAGTCAGAGAAGTGGCAGTATGGCATACCAGCCCATATCGATCACTGCTTTAAGTACATACTTCTAGGTTAAGTAGCTTCTGTCTAAATTAACCCTAGTGTGTTTATATGTGTGTCCATGTGGCAGGGAATATGCCAAGGATTTATGAAATAATACCATATGTGGCTTTCTGTTCAGCCCTGATAATGGAAGTAAAATACACACTCACATTTGTATCATGTAGCTGTTATTTTTGAGTAATTATCTAAGCTCAGCTCTTATTTTTTGCTTCCTGGATAAACATGCTAAAACATATCAGCATAGGCTGAACTTGATCGGCATTGTTTGCTTTTTTCAACCTTACTACATAACTATCACAGGCATGGATGACAGCAGCAAGGTCCCACCTTTTGTCTTTAATGCATCTTGATTAAAACAAAGACTCACAGCAAGCTGTCGCCTTATAAATTTGCATATAACAAAAGCTGCAATTTGGTCGTTTTCCTGGCAAACAATCTAAAGTGTGAAGGATCAAGTCAGATCAGTTGTATTTTACCACATACCAAATCATTTTGGAGAATTTAAATTATACATTTGGAGTCGCTTATCCTGAATGCTTGAGACTTAGGGGTAGATTTATCAAACCTTCTAAAAAGCAAATGTAGAGTTGTTGCCCAATCCTTTTACAAGTACACATTTACCATACATTTAAAATGACACTCTTTCCACTTCCTGCCCACCATGTTCCTCTCCTGATATAACTGATTGGCAGCACTCCTCACTGCTGCTGTAGGAGAAAGTACTTGGTGACCATATTTGTGTGTATGACAAAACCACCAAGCAACACCATCATTTTTTTTTAAAACTTTGGGGATACCAGGTTTGCAGATAAAAGATCCAATAGATGATTAGCACTCACATTAAAAATTATATTTGTGGAATATTTTCACTCACATATTTTCACCTTGTGACATGGTATACAGTCCCATAATGCAGTAGTGGTGAAGGGCATCACAAGTCAGTATGTAGGATTGTAGTACATTGTTGTAGTAATACAATATGGTACTTCAATACCTCACCATTCCAGGTATATCCTGTACTGAGTTTAAATGATATGTCCACCATTGTGGTCATTTGTTTTCTTTTGCATTTGACATAATAGGCCCATATGGTCTATTTTGCCCAGACAAGTCCCTACCAATCTTGCATTTTTGGGGTAGGGCATAGTAAGCAATCCTGCATACATGCTCATCCCCACCAACACATCATCTCCCATCATCTGCCATTATCAGTGGTTTTAAAGTTCTAACCAATGCTGCACTTGAAAAGGGATATGAATTGGCACCATATGCCATATGGGTTTATTACATTTAATATAATGTTAAAGAAAAAGTGTAAGGCAAAGTACTTCTCTTCCTGCACGGCTGTATATCAGTTATGCTGGGAGCCTGGGTGGGATCTCCTTGATAGGGTGCATGGGGAGGGTGTGTCTAATGAGAAAAGGTTCGAAATGCACTCAGAATATTCTCAAAATGTTCTAGCCTACCCAAATTAATTATGAAAATTCATTCAATGCAAACAATACCTACATCAGTTAGTGTCTTTTATATTACTACTTCTACCCTCAGTATGCCAACGGCAAAGGCATATTTACCATAGGGGGTGCAACTGCATATGTGCCCACAGCTGGTGGACACCTCCTCTGTCAAAGCCTCATGAATTGGGCGGTATATGGAGCCCTTAGAAAATGTTGAAATGGGGCCCACAAATGTCTAGTTACCTGCCTGGCTAGGAATTGGTACTGTGTGACTAAAGGGATGAGACTCTAAATGGTGTGAGGTGGCATTGGGCTCTATCATCATTATTATTATAATCATATTTTACTTGTAAGGTACCACAAAACAATGCAGCGCCAAAAAGTAGGTATAACACAGTTCAAAAAAGATACAAATCATTCATAAAAATAGAACACGTACATACAAGGTTGATGAAGGTTGTGCTGATATGAGAAATAAAGTAGTGAGAGGCTTGTAAGAGCTTGCACTCTGTATGTCGGTATGAAGTGTATGGAGGCATAGGGTTGTGATAATGGCCATGGACTGTATATGTTGACATAGGGATGTATATGCTAGATGTTGTAATTTATATGATGTGCATAAAACTCTATAATATAGTGGACAATTGAGAATGATGTGTGCAGTATTTAGTTTATTGCCATGTAAAAATGTTTATTGATGTGTAAACTTGAGGATGTAAGCTGTTTGTTATTGTAGTAGTTGTAGATGCAACCAAGCAACTTTGACAATCAGTTTTGCCTCTTGGATATATCTACAAGTTGATAATTGAAGATCAAACCTTTCATTTTATTAATGATTACATTTGAACTGGAGACAGTAAAAGGTCTCTTGTTTCTTTGTTAAAGGGACAGCATTTCTTTTGAACTCAGATGCCACAACCCTCAATTCTTCCCCATTATCTTCTTTCATGTGTAGAGCAGATAATGTACCCCCCTTGGTGTAAATGATAGCCATACTAGAGGTATCCTAAGAGTCCAATTACAGTGAAGGCACAAAATCTGCAAGCTTAGCTCTTTTAAACAGATCACAGCATTCTAAATTGAATTCAAACTTCCAAAGCACACTACCACTGTATGTTACAGCTTGTAATGGTCTTTATGAGTGCAAAATAGATTTTCACCAAATAGTGATCATAACTTATTTAATTTATGTTAATGCACATGGAAATAGTATGAACAGTTTAAAAGTTATAACTAACCCTTCCACATGGGTATATTTGTACTGCCTTAAACTATTAATTATGCAACATGCATTTCTAAACACACAACCATCCTATGATTTTGGCTGAATCTATAAATGTTCAACCTGGGCCTTAGGTACAATCCTGTACTCTTACCTGTACTTCTACCATAAACAGAGAATATCAACTTCTCCCTCAAACTGACATCCAGCTACAGACAGATTTTAGTATGTTGGTGGATTTTCACCATATTCAAAAATAGTCAGATTTAGCAGAGCCATTACAGCTTGCATGTGATGGTTTTTAATAAATGCCCTCTTACTGCCATGAGTTAAATAACACAAAACTAAGGGTAAAAGAGCAATATATAAGAAGAAATGTTCAAATTAATTGAGGTCGGAGATATTTTCAATATACATTCCCCTTATTTGTGTAATAAGTCAAAGACCTGTTCAATACTGTGTTCTAACAGGGCGAGGAACTAACGAATGAACCCCTGAACACTGAAGAAGGGATGATGTAGTGATGGAGGTCATGAATTTCCATTACAGTCTATGGATTTGTGGCAGTTGCTATTTACATTAGTAAATAAAAAATAAATTTTTCTTTGAATGAAAAATAAAACTAATATTTTTTTATATCTGTGAAATGGAAAACGGCAATTTCCATTTAGGCAACGCAAGAGCTCTATAAAGAACTGATGAATAAAAATAATATTTTGTTGCTTTTCTTTGTTTTGTGTTCTTCCTGGTCTTAGTTCCTGGTTGAGCCTGTCATGTCTACAAGTGAAATTAGCACTGGGAGAAACAGGTAAACCCTAAACAATTTACACCGATTAGCCACAACATTAAAACCACCTTTCCTTCTTGTCCCGCCAAAAATGCTCTGATCCTTCAAAGCATGGACTCCACAAGACCTCTGAAAGTGTCTTGTGGTAGATGTTAGCAGTAGTCCTGTAGATGTTAGCAGTAGTCCTGTAACTTTCTAGGTGGGGCCTCCATGGCTCAAACTTGCTTTTTCAGCACATCCCATATATGCTTGAGCAGATTGAGATCTGGGGAATTTTGAGGCCAGGTCAACACCATGAACTTTTTGTCTTGTTCCTCAAACCATTCTTGAACAATTTTTGCTGTGTGACAGGGCGCATTATCCTGGTGAAAGAGGACATTGCCATCATGAAACACGTTGCCATAAAGGGGTGTGCTTGGTCTCAAACAATGTTTAGGTAGGTGGTACGTGTCAAAGTAACATCCACATGAATGCCAGGACCTAAAGGATTCCTTGCAGAACATTGCCTATAACATCACACTGCCTCTGCCAGCTTACATTCTTCCCATAGTGCATCCTGGTGCCATCATTCCCCCAGGTAAACAATGCACACACATCCTGCCGTCCACATGATGTAAAAGAAATCTGATTCATCAGACAAGGCCACCTTCTTCCACTGCTCCATGGTCCAGTTCTGGCGCGCATGTGCCCAATGTAGGTGCTTACGGCGCCTGTCAGGGGTCCGCATAGGCACTGTGACAAGACTGCGACTACGCAGAAAACTGCAATGCACTGTGTGTTCTGACACCTTTCTATATAGCCAGCATTACTATTTTCAGGATTTGTGCTACAGTAGTTCTTCTGTGGGATTGGACCAAACGGGCTACCTTCTACTACCCACGCGCATCAATGAGCCCTGGGCGCCCATGAGCCTGTCGCTGGTTCACTGGTTGACCTTTCATGGACCACTTTTGGTAGGTACAAATGACTGCATACCAGGAGCACCCAAGAAAACTTGCCGTTTTGGAGATGCTCTAACCCAGTCGTCTAGCCATCACAATTTGACCCTTGTCAAAGTCGCTCAGATCCTTTCGCTTGCCCATTTTTCCTGCTTCCAACACATCAACTTCAAGAAATGACTAATATATCCCAACCCTTGACAGTAGCCATGGAAACAAGATAATTAATGTTATTCACTTCACTTGTCAGTAGTTTTACTGTTGTGGCTGATTTGTGTATGTAACATTTACATGGTGACTGCTGACCTTGTGCAAAAATGTTCTATATCTTTATTCACTGAGCAGAAACATTAAGGGTCTTTTCCGAACGTGAAGAAATGCTTGTTGTGTTGTGTCATCTTGCTCCTATTTCCTACAACTGTGCCAATTTTTTACAGAAAGCACACAGATCTATGCTTCAAGATGGCAGTGTCTTTGTGGGGTATCAGGGCACTTCTAGCAAAATATGGACTGAGTGCATTGTTCGCAAACCAAAGTAGCTGACTGCACAATCTTAGCATCAGATATGCCAATCTAATTTTCTCACTTCTAATAGGTTCCAGCTTTCAGTACCATATCTAGGCTTACTCAAATTCAACTCTCCACTCCCAAGCTTAGGCTAGGTACACACTACAGAATTTTTAACCAATGTTGGATTTTAAGAACAACTGGAGAAAAAAAGTCCTGATCAGCATGCCAATTTATGCGTACACACTATACATGTTTTAAAAGATTTAACCTCAGATCTTGTGCTCTTCAACTGTCATAAATGTAATAACCGTCGGCTGAGAAGATCATGACTCTGTAAATTCTATTGAGATCATAATCGTGAGTGCATACACACTGCAGGATCAGAAGGCAGTTGGAACGAGATTTTAAACAGTACAACCAATCAAATGAAACGACGATCGGTACTTTGAAACGACTCTCGCTCATTGTGTAAGAATACACACTGATACAATATTGGGCCAAACTGTCGTTTATCGTGTGTTTGGCCCAATAATTGGCTGAAAAACCTGTAGTGTGTTCCTAGCCTTACTAATTCCTTACCATATGACTACATATGCAGTCACATCTATAATTACTGTACAAATGTTCACTAGGCTTGTCCCAAAAACTGTTAATCACCTCCCAACCTCCATGCTCTCATTAATGCTGTTAGACTGTTTCCCAACTTGTCAACATTAAGCCAAAACTCATCTTTTCGGAGATGTCTACTCTGACTCCATTCTAATCATTGCAGTTTCAACTTGCCTGCCTACACAATGTAGGGACTTGTTTATTTTTTTTCTTTACATTCTATGTTCTTACTAACACTATGTAATGTCTGCCTACCTCAAATTGTACAGTGCTTTGTAACATTGGACGTTAATAATAATATCAATATTAAACCAACACTAGTTTGGTGAACAAAGTGATTGAACTCTGCAGTTGGCAAAATTCACTCTACAGTCCTTAACTTCCTGACCTGAATAAATAGAAAAAAATATTATATATATATATATATATATATATATATATATATATATATATATATATAGTGGTCCAAAAGTGTGGAAACACCCTTTCTACACAGGTGGTCTGGATGTATTGGAGAACACTCGATTAATGTTACCTGGCTCATTTCCATTTTAACAAGGTGTTTCCACACTTATGGACCACCCTGTATATAGTGACAATTGTTATGCCATGGGAAAATCATGGTGTGCAAACTGCATCTACCCTTGGAGATTTAAGATCAGTTGGTCTGAATTATCAAAGCAGCTTACAAAAATGCCACGTATTGGACCAGCATTGCACAGCTCTGTGCTTAATGTATTGCAATTTCACACAACCACATCAAAATAAGAACTCTTTAAACATTTTGAATTTACAAAGATTTATTTAACATAATCTGTATTTACAAGTTTTGAAACATATTTGGCATGTACTATAAATAATAAAATTGATACTAAATACATGCACAAAAATACAACTCCTACACATAGGATAGTTTTCATTTCAAGGTTACAAACTGTTACAAAAATAAAACATTTATTTAGAAATTATTAAAATGTTCTTTAAGAGCAAGAAAATATAAAGAATTAACTTGTACCACCAAAACAAAATGTTTGTTTGTAATGCATTTTAATAGGTTGAGTAAAATGAAATATATCTTTTGAATTTATTTTGAAAAAATAGAGTGTTTATTATATTTAAGAGTTATGTTGTTATGTTCCTCCCAATTGACATAAAAACATGTACTTTGTAAATATGCATGTTTTAAAACATGTACATTCGTTAGGATAGGACAACATTCCCATATTAAGTTATGTGCATGACTGTCCTAAGTTATATGATCATTTGTCCTTGTAAAAGTGGGATTTGGGTATTTATACCCATTACTGCAACCTCGACCTAGGTTTTTGCCGGTTCGAGCCCCGACAACCCGGGTCGAGGCTGTAGCATGAATGACTCTAGGTCTAATTCCCGGGTCGGCTGACCCTGGAATTAGACCCGAGACTTTTAGTGGGGTAATTCCCGGGTCCGTCCCGGGTTGCCCGCACTATGAATGGGGATTTTTTTTAAATCCAGGATTGTAATACTGCTCTCATACTGCCGCCAAGCAATATACTGGTTGAAAAACTCGGGTCTCACTATACATAATGTTAAAGTTTGAAGAAAAAAAAAATCACAAGAGGAGCCAATCAGAGCTCCTCTTGTGATGTTGCCATGGAGACTCAGGTAGACCTATGTTCAGTATGAACAGGGTCTACCTGGGAATTTGACAGGTAAGAGCCTCTGCCACCCCTGAAATATCCCGGGTTCATATACCTGGGATATTGCCAGGACGGCAGTATGAAAGTGTTATTACCATACTGGATTTTAAAAAAATCCACATAATAAAGTTACTGATTCACACAAACGTAAGACATATTTCTAAAACACAAATTTAGGCTTAATTAATTTCTCATATACATGTGAAAGGGCTCTCAAGTCTTTCTAACAAAATTAATTGAATATTTCAGTATTTCAGTTACATCTCATTTTATACAACATTTAAAATATGTTTTTATAACAGGTCACCTTTAACAGCTTTGACAGTAGAAATGGAGACTATGAAAAATGTGGGATCTATAAATGTACTCGGAAGTATGTAAAACATTTAGATAATGTCAAAAATGTTAGATTAGATAGCATCAAACATTATAAATTCTTAAGCACTGTAAGTGTGATATTAACACTGTCAAGCATAAATAATATACATGGTAATGTAAATCTAGAATTACTTACAAAAAAGTTACCACTGTAAAAAATATGCCAAAAATATTCATAAATGTCCACATTTCACTTTTTTCATAAAACTCATCTTTTAGGTATTTTTTTCAATCTAGTGCCAGATAGTTTACATTGCTGTATAGGCACCTATTGTAAAGTGCCTTTGTTTAGAGCATCAGTGACTGAGACTCTGTTGTTCAGTCCACCAAGGACAGTGCTAAATGAAACTAAGTTTTAAATTGCAGTTAGGCTTTGGAGTGCCAGAGCTTCACATTTTTAAATGAAATTAAAGCATCAGTGAGGCCATTAAAAATGTTTTAGTAATAACATTGCTGATGATGAGATCAATGTTCTATTGGAGGCTCTAACCTGCTTAGTGATCCACAAGGGTACATACTAACTACCAATAATTTAATGTACTAAAATTCTAAGTACATAAAATCAGCCCAAAAATTTGCACTGCCAGTTTTACACCTGACATTTGCAGGTCTTAATTGCAAACACAGAGCGTATGTGTCCATTTCTGCTCCTGAAAGTGTGTGTCTCATATTCCTGGGGCATGCATCCGTTGCCTAATCCTTCAGCCCACACTAAGCAGTGATCCCTGTTACGAGAGTCCCTGAAAAAGATTAAAAAAAAATATTGATTCCTCATGGAATTAAAGTTGTGCAGCATATGATACATATGCTGAATAATGTTATCTGCAGTATAGTACCATTTACAAAAATACAAAAATCACCTAATAAAGGAATGTTTCAAAATCCTGAAATGGCAAACCAGGGAAAGGGTAAATATAGGTAGAAAGAAGTGGAAATGATAAAAAAGATTGTATAAATAATGAAGGTCAAAACCACTGAATAATCTATTTTTATACCAGAAAAATGGTTGATTGTTCCATCAATTTAGCCAAAATACATAGATTACAATGAAAAAAAATGTTCAAAAATGTAATTTTATATGTTGCCTATGAAATTATTTATTTCTTTAAAAAGAATATTTCAGCAGTTCATACTATTGTGTCTTGATATAATCTGTGTTATTTTATTCATGTTGATTGACAGAGATGGTAAAAGGAAATCAGAAGCAAGGAGGAGGGTGAGTCTAGACAGCTGTGCTTACCTGAGCAGACAAAGATTTCCTGATGAACAGCCTCCTAAGCACCTTCCCACATCAATTTCCTAGAAGATTTACAAAACAAAGACATTTAAATCACATTACATCCCTACTGGTGCAGCACAAAACACATTTGTTTTAGGAGAAACTAGTTTGCATATCAAAAAAATTGATATCCCATGTAAACTCTTCACACACAGCTGAGGCTTTGTCTGACAATACAATAGAAAATGTTAACAAATCCTTTCAACCAGGATAAAATGCATTTGAACTAAATAGTTATATTATAAAATATATAAAATTACTTAGTGTGTAATATGTTTTCAATTGCCAGTGGTGTCAGCAAGGTTATTCAAATTAGGTAGAGAGTACAGATTAGTTAGATAAAGTAGGTTTTAGTTAAAAACTATATTCTTGTTTATATTACACATAGAATTTCAATGGTATGATTATGCTGTTTTGTGCTAGGTGTGGAGAAGACCGTTCTGGACTGTACAGCAACAGTTTCTGTACGATGAACCAGGCAGCTTTGTAAAGCATGCTAGGAACTGTCGTAAAATGCTGAATACAACAGGTAGTACTCCATGACACTCAGAATTTTCCTGTTCTAACTTTTCCCACAACACAGAGACCGCAAATAACCATACTAAGAAACCAGGTATAAGTTATGTTGAATTTACATATGTACAAACCATTGACCTATTGGGCTAGGTGGCTTTACTACAGCTGACCAGTCTTACCTTAAGTCTTTCCTCTTTGGCGCCCTTGGTGTTATATATAACTTCATAGTAATACTCCAGATAGGTGACCCTGTAGCAATTCTCTTTCATTTCACAGGTTTCCACAGTCTGCACAACTTCTGCTCCATTTGGACTTTCAACAATTACTGAGTCAAATTTAGTTGGGGCACATTGAAGACCTGTCAAGTAATATATAATGAAACATTAATCAATAGCCTTATAACCGGGTAAGAGAAACTACAGTGGATGGCAGACAATGCTGGCTAATTGAGCTCAGCAACAGCTAAAGAGCATAAGCCTGTAACCTCAAATCATTAAAGTTGTGTATGATAAGTACTACTACTGTGTATTGCACAGAACAATAAAACATAAATTCCCAGTGAAGTGCTTGTTCATGAATCCTCACCTTTATTCATTAGTGATGCCAGTATTGCTTTACTTTGTACTTCATCTGATTATAATTCCTTTTCCAAGCCTTGCAACTAATGGTTTACTGTATATAAAGTATCACAAGTGTCCTTAAGGGCAAGTTATATTATACCTGTGCTAGCTTCAGGGCTTGAACATTTCCCAACATCCACTGTTGACTCAAAGGGTGTATCTGGGAAGTAGGTCTTCAGAAATGGCATTCGGATGCACTCCTGCGGGATGGGATTGCACTGACAGTCTTCGATCACCTCTACTTCCTGAATTCCCTGGATTAGCAGCACCCTCTCTATACCAACTTTTGTGGGTTGACAGCTGGACTCAAGGGGACATGAAGGTTCTGAGCCAGGGGGAAGAGGTGTATCTGGTTTCCGCTCTTGTAACTATAAAAATAGTATGGCAGCATTACAGTACATTTGACTGAATGTAGCTTAGACATACAGGTAAATAAAAAGCCAGAAATTATGTAATTGCGAAATCTCTAAAACAATATATAAATTATACATTTCAACTGTATATGCAGCAGTCAAGTAACATAAATATATTCAGTAGCATAACATAAAACAATACTGCTACAACACAATGTACAGCGCTGATTTTAAGCCCTAGTGGCTGGTACAAGAACAGGCATTTGAGAAAATATAATTATATATATATATATATATATATATATATATATATATATATATACACATATATATAGTAATACATCAAAACATAGCACTAACCTTTTTATTTTTCAAGAAATCCAGCATTGAAGAATGCTTTGGAAGGCCAGGAATGCCAGCATTGTAGTTTATTCTTTGTGGGACACCACAGTGAGGTCTACATATACCGACGTCTACTCTTACAGGACTGCTTGTTATATCTGTAGAGAAACACAGGCATTATTTTGACATGTTGTCGGGATAGATATAAATACAAGAGCAATAATATCAGAGCTACAATATTTTCCTAAACGACTTATTAACTGAAAAAATGTACAAAAAACTTCTATGCTGCATCTCACTTAATGCTGGCAACATTTATGCCACACAATACACATTTAATTGCATGTATCAAAAAGAGTACCTACCTTGTCCAATATAGACAAAATTGCTTTGTCTTTTACAGCAACCTCGTTCAGCAAATAAATTCCTCCTGTCATTTTGTCTGTTTATTACCCCGTCATCTGCAAGAGAATATGTTTAGTGAGAACTTCAGTTAGAGGACTCTATTGATTTATATTTTAATGGAGGGTCGTTATGTTATGCTTCAAATATAATTGGACAAAAGCAATAAAAAAATAAATACTTACAAGCTGTACAGAGGAAGCAGAAGAAACTGCAGAGGTTTATGATGATCAGCAATGAGTGCTCCATGTCTGATCCTACTTCTGTCTTCAAGATACTGGATGGGTTTGAAAACTTCTGACCCAGACTTTTATATCCTTAGGGAGACAGATCTAACATGTATATTGGTGCCAAAGCTACAATAAGAGGCTGCTCAGATTGTAATCTTAATACAAAAGTGGTGTCAAAAACCTTTAAACTAATTGAATTTCCCCACTTAAATGTCTCTGAGACAGTGGTTAAGGCCCACTTCAAAGAGTTGTTTCACATACCAAATTACCCCCTAAGCTTGGGTCATCTTTTGGTTTTATTTACTAGCTCGGCTTGAGGTGTTAGCTTAAACCACTTGCACTACCCAAATTAAGCCCTAAGTAGCTTTGAGTCTCCTCCCTTTGAAAGGGAAGAAAAGCACTTTAAAGCTATTCATACCTTCTAGTTGTCTTTTATCTGTAGTTAAAAAGTCTTTATGGCACTTTAAATTCACAGGTTTTTTTTTTTATAAACAGACTCTTCAGGGAATCTAAAATTTAGCAATTGCAGTAAGTTGTAGGGCTCCTTTGTAGAAATGCAAACTCAGACGTGCCTATATCACAATTAATTATTACTCACATCATATACCAAAATCATAAATAGAAGTAGCAGTGTTATATGGATGAAATATATCACAATTGCCTTTTTAATTCTGAAAAAGTTGTTGAGACATGTTTGATATTAAAAAAAAATATATAAATGATTTTTTTTTAATATAATCATTAAACAAAAGTAACATAGCGCTGGCAAATGTTGTGTTTATTTCAATAACGTTTTCTGAAAAATATAAAGCTGTGCTAATTAAATTTTAATTTCATGCAAATGTTTTTAAACTCTCAATGTGTTTGGCATATGCTTTCCTGTTAAAATGTATAATCAATAAATATCTATCTATATCTATCTACCTGAGTTGTTCCCTACAAATAGTGTATGCTAGCAGGTTCTAAGTAAACAAATAATATACAGGGTTATGTATGGCTCACATAGTAAATGCCTATTGGGACAGTTGAGGCTGATCTCTTTCACTCACCTGTTTAATTGTGCTGGACGCCAATTTAAGGAACATGAGGAACACAATGGATGGACATCATTTAGAGTCAGACGCAAAGTCCATTTTAGGCACATCTAACAAAAAAACACTATCACGCATGTGCTGAGAGCACCAAATCCGCCTGCATGTTGGACGCAATTAACACTTGCGACAGCTTGCGAGTCACTGCGAGAGAATGGGAGGAACGCGGAATTGTGAAGGCGTGACCATGTAAATAAATCCTAGTTGCAGTGAGGCGTAGATGCAACACACATCAAAACGCGGCTAAAGCTGTGCGGCAGGAATTACGTGGTGCAAGCGTTAGTTATCTGCAGGAACTGCTCGCAGCTCGATAGGGTATTAAGAGTGGGATGCAACTGGGGTTGCTTGCCACTCGTAATACCCTACCAAGCTGCGGCACACTCCCACTCCTACACTTCTTAAATAGACTTTGCGTCCGACTTTAAATGTGGTCCATTGTGGTCATTCCATCATCATCATCATCATCATCACTATTTATTTATATAGCGCCACTAATTCCGCAGCGCTGTACAGAGAACTCACTCACATCAGTCCCTGCCCCATTGGGGCTTACAGTCTAAATTCCCTAACACACACACACACACACACACACACAGACAAACAGACAGACACACAGACTAGGGTCAAATTTTTAGCAGCCAATTAAACTTCCAGTATGTTTTTGGAGTGTGGGAGGAAACCCACGCAAACACGGAGAGAACATACAAACTCCTCACAGATAAGGCCATGGTCGGGAATTGAACTCATGACCCCAGTGCTGTAATGCAGAAGTGCTAACCACTTAGTCACCGTACTGCCCCATGCATTAATTCATGCATTAAGCAGACTCTCATTCACCATGCATGTTTTTATTGTATTGAATATGTCCACATAAGATGTCTCCCATAATAGGAGTTTGGTAAAATACAACTTTTAGCAGTTATATTTGTATTGCCTACAAACCTTGAGTTACATTACCAAATATAGGTCTAAAATTGAGTGATGACTCTTTACCACCTGTAATATATATATATGGGGAAACAAGTTTTATATCCTAAGTATTAAAGTATCTTGCATGTAACATAAATCCAAGAGTTAACCATTTAAAGCAGTAACCAGTCAAATGCAACCAGACTCATTGTGATCCATCAGCCAATTGGGCTGTATAAATATGCCATGCTGAAGGATTTATGTCATGCTATAAGGAATGCTACAAATTTATTGGTTATACAATTGGAATCTAGGATAATACAATATCTATTTTTAAATGTAAAGTTTGACCTGCCCATTTGAAGATGCAAAGGTCTCATATGTTGGCAAGAAATATGTTATATTGCTCACAGCTCACAAAATAGCTCTAAAAAAAGCAATACTTATTTTTTCTTGTGGATCTTTTAGCTTTTAATTTTCTCTGACAGTCAAGAAAAGTTCACTGTGGGTGACATAGTCTGACGCAAAACAAGAGGAGGAACTATTATTTGCTGAAGAGGTAAGGTACATCTCTGAGAAAATAAACCTATTTTTATCATGGAACATATGCAAGAAGAGTATATGAAAGAAAGTCAGCCAGTCATATTCAGATCCAGGTCCATGCAGCCCCTAATCAGACAGTGAAAATCAGCATTAATACTATCTTTGAACAAATCAAGTCATGGATAACTCCTCCTTGCCAGGAAAAAAAAACTCTGAAGATATATAACTATAATAGGCCTTAGTGCATTTTGTATCTTATACATGATATCATTCACTTATGGGAGTCATGTGATATGTAGGCTCCTTGTTTGTTATACTTGCTTGTGAACAATGGATGGAATTTGTAGGTTGTACGAGTTAAGTCACATACTGTGTAATGGATTTTGTGAATAGCTTGTTTTTAATTTATGTTTGATAGTTGCATATCTGTTCACTTCCATTGGTTCAGTGAATTGAATAAATACAATAATTATTTTATTTTACAACACACATTTTACTTGTAGTTTTTTTTGTCTTGTCACATTTGTTATATTTTATCATTATACACTAGCAACAGGATGTCCCTCTCTTTAAGCTCAAAGAAACTAAATTTCACAATGTAGTGGTCAACGCTTGTCACACTGACCTATTTACGAATCCTCAAATTAATATTACGCTAAAACTGTTAACAGAGGCAGCACATTGGCGCAGTGGTTAGCATTGATGCCTCATTACCATGGTTCTATATGTCTGTTTTAGCCAGTTTGTTTATAAGTTTACTATGTTTGTCCTCAATTGTAAAGCACTACGGAATATGTTGGCGCTATATAAATAAATGATGATGATGATATGTGTAGAGTTTGTATGCTTTTCCCGCATTTGTGTGGGTTTTCTCCCACACAGTCCAAAAACATACCATTAACTTAATTGGCTTTTGACAAAAAAATGTGTGTGTGAATGTGTGGTAAGGAATTTAGACTGTCAGCTCCAATGGGGCATGCACTAGTGTGAATAATTCCATAGTATAGCATGTGAGCACACTCAAGATTGCTGCCTCACCCTCTGCAACAAGAAAAGTGTTTTGAGTACTAGAGAGAAAAAAGAGTTATCATTATTTACACCACAGATATTGAGTACACCGCACATCCTTTTCAATGGTCAGGTTGATGTATCACTGCTGCAACTCAATCTTTACTGCCAAGTAAAAAAAAAAACAACATTCAAAATTTATTAAAGCTTTATGTGTAGAGCATCCATGTTATAAGCATTTTAAATCCTCCAGCTCTGGAGAAATTCTGATTCCTCTCTTACCCCCATGCCAGATCCTGTGGTTTTTTTTTAGAGAAAATGTTAATTTTGACTGGTTTGGCAATGGAAATGTTGTTCTTTGGTGTGTTCACAATATAATTATGGCAACATCCTGTTTAAATTTATAATTCAGATCTGATTGTTGAACAAGAAAGTCTGTGTTCAAATTGGCTACACTTATGGATGCTCACTGTAGACAGATCAGCTCTTTCCTGGAAGGAGGCCCCATGTGGTCTGCAAATAAGACACACACATCGAGATTGTGGGCTTTATTTTTGTCCTGCATATAAGATAAAATTACAAACTGGTTTTAGTATTCTGGATCATAGGTGGTGAAAGCACTCAATGTGGCTGATGAAATCATTATTTATATGACCAGTAGTCTGTATCAAAACAGTTTTTTTTTAAAGGATACATAATATTGCTCTTCTTGGACATATAACTATTTTAATGTCACCCAAACAGAGACTCTGAATTACCAGTTAAATTCTAGTAAGCAATGTTCATTTTTAATGTCCACATAAAGGAAAAAAAAATTCTTCCCATATACTGGGAATCACTATATTCCCAGTATATATCACCACATTAAATCACTATAAACTACTTTCCCTGTAGAAGTCAAATGGAAGACCTTTACAGATGGTAAGACAGGTGTGTGTGTGTATTTGAGTTTTCCAGTCTCGTTTATTGACCCCCTCCTTGACCACAGTAGGACTTTTTTTTTCCTCTACATTTTTGCATTCCAGAAGGGGCCTAGTACTTATAAATAGTGGGCACCTTTCCTGGTCAACCTATATAATGATGGCTGCTGGATCCGATGGCTGACTTTGGAAGTTCTGCATCTGCTCCCTCTTACGTATGTTGTCCAGAAGTGGTCCCTACTAATTGTAAGAAACAGGACCCTGCTAAATCAACCAATGAATGTGGGACCTCAACAGAGTACAAGTGGGGGGAAATTAATTTTATAAAAACCTGACAGATGGAAAATCCCTTTAACATGCAAAAAGTAATAACTGAAATTTCAGGTTTTAACTAAAGACAAATTTCTATCTGTTCCTCAAAGGGTGAGAGACATGACACATCTGTCAGCAGACTATTGATTTAGTAGCACTTTTACATTTTTAACAATGGATATTGGTTTTGAGGTGAATCTTCAAAGACAGAGAACAGGTCTATTCTTATGTTTCTTGCTGCTTATTATAAAGGGGGCTTTCAAGTAATGTAAAATGTGTTCACATCTATTGTTTTACAAAACTGTTGATGCTACTTACAACTGTTTAACAAGTTCGTTAACAGTAAAAAGCACCTTTGAAGTTTTAAAGGTTCTGCTGATGTTTTCATTAATGAGAGTGAAATAAGCGGTGTCTGTTGCATGCCATTCTTTGGCCCATATATCACTTCAGAGATGTATATTAGAAAGATATATACTTCCCCAGCAAAAAGTCTTCAAAGATAAAATAATTAAAGTAGTATAGGCACATACAGACACCTCACATAACTAGATGTAATAGTGAATTAGATGATGCAGTCACAAGGATATACTTGAAAATGTATTAATATTTAATATAATTTAAAAATGCAATTTATTTGATTAAAAACATATTTCAACATGGTGAGGTCAGTTAATCTAACATGGGGTTATTAAAAACCAGGGTAAATCTAAAGTAAAGCTGGGTACACACTACAGAATATTACTGTAGATGCAATTTCTGTAACAATTTTACCAACAACTAAAAGTTCCAATCTTTATGTTTACACACTTACATGATTTATCTTCAGATCTGTGCTCTTCATCTCTCATAACTAGAGATGGTCACTGACCCCCGTGTTTTGGTTTTGGATTCGGTTTTGGATCTGGATTACCGTCGTGTTTTGGTTTTGGTTTTGGTTTTGCAAAACCGCCATTGCGTGTTTTGGTTTTGGTTTTGGTTTTGTTTGGTTTTGTTTTGCTATTTTTTGGGAAAATCCATGTTTTTGGGCCTAAATTAACCCAATTTAGTGCTCCAACTGTTTTAGAGACAAGTAATCTAATTGTTGAGGTAATAAATCATCCAAAAAAACAGTTTAATTCTTCGTTGGTAGGCCTATTCTACACACAAAACAGATTGTCTTCCTCTCCATCTATGCATATTGGCAATGCAGCCATCGTCTTGAATGTATATTACACCCTACACTTATAGTTAAATATGTAAAGAAATGGAAAAAGCCAGTTTGGTTTCTGTCTCTCAAGGCCCCCCTCCACTTGTATAAAATACCAAAAAATTCAGCCATTATAGACTGTACAATATTAATTGACATGGAGAAAGCCAGTTTGGTTTCTGTCTCTCTAGGCCCCCCTCCACTTGTATAAAATACTAAAAAATTCAGCCATTATAGACTGTACAATATTAATTGACATGGAGAAAGACAGTTTGGTTTCTGTCTCTCTAGGCCCCCCTCCACTTGTATAAAATACCAAAAAATTCAGCCATTATAGACTGTACAATATTAATTGACATGGAGAAAGCCAGTTTGGTTTCTGTCTCTCTAGGCCCCCCTCCACTTGTATAAAATACCAAAAAATTCAGCCATTATAGACTGTACAATATTAATTGACATGGAGAAAGACAGTTTGGGGTCACTCTGTCTCTCTAGGCCCCCCTCCACTTGTATAAAATACTAAAAAATTCAGCCATTATAGACTGTACAATATTATGAAAAATGGACAAAGCCAGTTTAGGGTCACTCTGTCTATGACACCCTACCCTTAAGGATAAATTGCCCTAACAGCAGCCTTTCAAGATGGTATGTGATATGGAAATGCCACAAGTCCCTTTCCTCTTTGGGGGTAGATTGCACCCTACACTTACATAGAAAGTTTTAAAAAGATGTTATCGGCATCATCTTCAGCTTCATCCTCACCCTCATCAGTGTGTACGTCATCATCACAGACTATCAATTCATCGCCGCTTGAATCCGCCATTAGAGAACAGTCAGTGCTTGGATGTCTTGGATGGTGAAGGCCTTCCTCGTGGAAGATGTAGTTCATTTTGATAAACATCATTTTCTCCACATTTTTGGGAAGTAACCTTCTACGGCGATCACTGACTAAGTTCCCTGCTGTGCTGAACACTCGTTCATAGTACACACTGGAGGGTGGGCAGCTTAGGTATTGCAAAGCAAGTTTGTACATGGGTTTCCAAATGGCCTGCTTTTCTTCCCAGTAAGGAAAGGGACTGTCTGACATTTCCATATCAACTACCTCTTGAAAGTAATCCTCCACCATCCTTTGCATGTTTATACTCATATTGGATGGACTTATGGGCAAAGTGACACTTTTTTTTGAAAAATCCTTCAAACCAGCCCAGATGTTAAATTGTTCTCGTCTGCCCCCTGTGTCTTCCCTGCTTCTTTTTTGGAAATTTAATTTTTTACGAGCAACAGCTTGAGAAAGTGAAGGAGGACACGTCGTCAAGCCGAGGCCCAGTTCAGCGGCCAACTTGCTGAGCAATAGCTCCTTGCAAAAGTTCACATCTCGCTCATTTACAAGTAAAGACTCAATGTAGGTTTTAAACCTTGGATCAAGCACAGTGGCCAAAACGTACTGATCCGAGTTCAAGATCTTAATAACTCGAGGATCATTGTGAAGCGAATTAAGTACTTGATCGACAAGGCCAACATACTTTGCTGAATTGCTTGCTTTCAGCTCCTCCTTCATTTTCTCAAGCTGCTTTTCCAATAGTCTAATTAAAGGAATGACTTGGCTCAAACTAGCAGAGTCTGCACTGACCTCACATGTCACAACTTCAAATGGTTTCAGCACCTTGCACAGCACTGAAAGGATTCCCCACTGTGCAAGAGTGAAATACATCCCCCCTCCTTTCCCAATGTCATGACTTGTGCAATATGCTTGGATGGCTTTGCGCTGTTCCTCCATCCTCTGAAGCATGTACAGGGTGGAATTCCACCGAGTTACCACCTCTTGCTTAAGTTGGTGGCAGGGCAAGTTAAACTGCTCTTGGAGCTGCTGTAATCTCCTACATGCTGTGGCTGAATGCCTGAAATGGCCTGAAATTTTACGGGCCACCGAAAGCATCTCCTGCACCTCACGGTTATTTCGTAGGAAGCTCTGCACCACCAAGTTGATGGTGTGAGCAAAACAGGGAATATGTTGGAAATCACCCAGCTGTAATGCTCGCACTATATTGTTGGCGTTATCTGAAATGACATACCCTGGGGAGAGTCCGAGTGGTATAAGCCATGCATCAATCACATCTCTCAGTTTGCGTAACAAATTGTCAGCCGTATGCCTGTTAGTGAAGCCGGTGATACAAAGAGTGGCCTGCCTGTGACAAATGTTACGTAGTGGTGTACATGCTGCTGCTGTTCCTGCTGGTGAAGGTGAATGACCAACCCAGTGGGCTGTCACAGTCATATAGTCTTTGGTTTGGCCACTTCCACTTGTCCACATATCTGTGGTTAAGTGAACAGTGGGCAGAATGGCATTTTTCAGCGCAATCTCTACATTTTTACACACTTTTTGGTATAGTTGTGGAATAGCTTTACGGGAGAAATGGTGTCGCGATGGAATTCTGTAACGCGGACACAAAACCTCAATTAACTGTGAAAAACCAGCTGCGTTTATTGTGGAGATTGGACGCAGATCTAACACTAACATTGCAGCCATGGCGTCTGTGATTCGCTTGGCGACTGGGTGACTGCTGTCATATTTGCTTCCCCTCGCAAATGATTGTTTCACAGTTAATTGCTGAAATGTAGGACTGCTCATTTTATTCACCTGCCTCTGGGATGACGATTCACCCCCAGCAGCAGCAACAGCAGCAGCAGGACTAACGCTTTCTTCAGAGGAATCAATAATAGTGCCGGAGTCATCCAGCCTTAAGTGGGATGCCGGGCTAACTCCGAGCGCTACTGAGGATATTGATGAGGATGGTGTGGTGGGTGTATTTTGTAGCCGTCGGTATGTCGGTGAGCGGAGGGTCTTAGCTGATGAGGGAGTGCTTGTATTCTTTTGGGAAGAACTTTCAGCTTTTCCCAACACTTTGCCATGAACTCTCGTTAAATGGCGTAACATAGACGAGGTTCCAAGATGGTTAAGGTCCCTCCCTCGACTGACTGTGGCTTCACATACACTACAAATGGCTATACAATTGTTGTCTGGATTTGGGTAGAAATAATTCCACACATAAGAAGTGGATTTTTTTGTTTTATGCCCAGGCATGACAATGGCCTTTTTCTTGTCACGTGCCAGAACTGCTGCCACTGGTGCAGGACTTACACAAACAACCTCATCCTCATCAACATCCTCATTAGCGCCCTCGTCGCCTACACAAATCTCCCCCTCATCCTCTTCTAATTCCAAAGTGGCATCCTCAATTTGGGTATCACCGGCTACACTCGGGCTATTAAGGCACACATCAGCAGAATGCTCACGATTAGACATCCCACTGTTGGATGGACTCTCCACAGGGATTGTTGTCATTTGTGAATCAGAGCAAATATTCTCCTGTAATGCCTCACTGGTATCTTGCAGCTCAGCTTTGACGCGTAACAGTAGTTGTGCACCAATTGTAGCCTGGGTAACTTTTTGGGATCTGCCACTAATAGCCAAAGGTGAAGGCCTCATTCTCTCTTTGCCACTGCGTGTGTAGAATGGCATGCTTGCAATTTTTTTTTTATCGTCACTTAACTTTTGCTCAGTTACACTTCTTTTTCGCTTCAATACAGTAAATTTTTTTTTGGTTTTTGTTTTTTGCACTAATTTGAAAACACTCTGTTGTTTGACATCGCCTTGGCCAGATGACGTACTGGGAACACTAACATCAGGACTGGTGACAGAACCTGGTTGCTCATTTAGATCATATGTGGACTGCTTTGAATCCATTCTGAGCGCAAACCAATGGGGAGTGCTAAAAATTATTGAGTAGATACTGCTGACAGATATGACTTTTGACAGCCAGAAATATTAATGCACAATTATGGGGGACACCCCAAAAACACTGAGGTGTGCTACAAATTATTGAGTAGATACTGCTGACAGATATGACTTTTGACAGCCAGAAATATTAATGCACAATTATGGGGGACACCCCAAAAACACTGAGGTGTGCTACAAATTATTGAGTAGATACTGCTGACAGATATGACTTTTGACAGCCAGAAATATTAATGCACAATTAGGGAGGACACCCCAAAAACACTGAGGAGTGCTAAAAATTATTGAGTAGATACTGCTGACAGATATGACTTTTGACAGCCAGAAATATTAATGCACAATTATGGGGGACACCCCAAAAACACTGAGGTGTGCAACAAATTATTGAGTAGATACTGCTGACAGATATGACTTTTGACAGCCAGAAATATTAATGCACAATTAGGGAGGACACCCCAAAAACACTGAGGAGTGCTAAAAATTATTGAGTAGATACTGCTGACAGATATGACTTTTGACAGCCAGAAATATTAATGCACAATTATGGGGGACACCCCAAAAACACTGAGGTGTGCAACAAATTATTGAGTAGATACTGCTGACAGATATGACTTTTGACAGCCAGAAATATTAATGCACAATTAGGGAGGACACCCCAAAAACACTGAGGAGTGCTAAAAATTATTGAGTAGATACTGCTGACAGATATGACTTTTGACAGCCAGAAATATTAATGCACAATTATGGGGGACACCCCAAAAACACTGAGGTGTGCAACAAATTATTGAGTAGATACTGCTGACAGATATGACTTTTGACAGCCAGAAATATTAATGCACAATTATGGGGGACACCCCAAAAACACTGAGGTGTGCTACAAATTATTGAGTAGATACTGCTGACAGATATGACTTTTGACAGCCAGAAATATTAATGCACAATTAGGGAGGACACCCCAAAAACACTGAGGAGTGCTAAAAATTATTGAGTAGATACTGCTGACAGATATGACTTTTGACAGCCAGAAATATTAATGCACAATTATGGGGGACACCCCAAAAACACTGAGGTGTGCAACAAATTATTGAGTAGATACTGCTGACAGATATGACTTTTGACAGCCAGAAATATTAATGCACAATTAGGGAGGACACCCCAAAAACACTGAGGAGTGCTAAAAATTATTGAGTAGATACTGCTGACAGATATGACTTTTGACAGCCAGAAATATTAATGCACAATTATGGGGGACACCCCAAAAACACTGAGGTGTGCTACAAATTATTGAGTAGATACTGCTGACAGATATGACTTTTGACAGCCAGAAATATTAATGCACAATTAGGGAGGACACCCCAAAAACACTGAGGAGTGCTAAAAATTATTGAGTAGATACTGCTGACAGATATGACTTTTGACAGCCAGAAATATTAATGCACAATTATGGGGGACACCCCAAAAACACTGAGGTGTGCAACAAATTATTGAGTAGATACTGCTGACAGATATGACTTTTGACAGCCAGAAATATTAATGCACAATTATGGGGGACACCCCAAAAACACTGAGGTGTGCAACAAATTATTGAGTAGATACTGCTGACAGATATGACTTTTGACAGCCAGAAATATTAATGCACAATTAGGGAGGACACCCCAAAAACACTGAGGAGTGCTACAAATTATTGAGTAGATACTGCTGACAGATATGACTTTTGACAGCCAGAAATATTAATGCACAATTATGGGGGACACCCCAAAAGCGCTGGGGAGTGCCAAATATGAAGAAAAAATAATAAACCTCTATCCTCCTCTCTGCACTAGCGATTTTGGTTAGAGCAATTGCAAGAACAATATGGTATTCTCTGTCCCTGCTCTAATTAGCCTATGACTACACCCTGCTCTCTCCCTCTGTCAAATGGCGATGGATTGCTGTGGAGGCGTGTATTTATAAAGTTGAAGTATCGCGAGAACCGAGTCCCGAGATCCGACGACGTCACAATGACGTTCGGCCTCGATTTGGATTCGGAATGGGCGGGAGAGTACCGAGCTGCTCAGCTCGGTACTCGGATACCCAAAGTTCGGGTGGGTTCGGTTCTCGGAGAACCGGACCCGCCCATCTCTACTCATAACCATCTGCTGAAAAGATTGTGACTCTGTACTCTTTATAGAGATCTGACTACTCTGCTGGTCATGAGTGTATACACACTTCCACATTTGCCCGACGTTGTTCCATCGTTGATAGAGATTTTTAGTCAGTTTATAAAGTCAAATCTAACAATGTGGTATGCTTTGGTATGATCAAACATGATCGTGGGATCGTACACACTAATGTGATATTGGACATAACAGTCGTTTATCGTGTGATTGGCACGATAATTGGTTGAAAAACCTGTAATGTGAACCCAACTTAACCAACAGCAATTAATCAACTTTGATCACTCTAATACACAATGGATAAGGAAAACAGATGTTTGATTGCCTGTCAATGGTACCTGCACATTTGTGCTTTGTTAGCAAAGCACAAATGTGCAGTTTTTCTTGTGTGTTAAGTTCTATAATCCAAATGCATCTGATCGATATCGCAATACACTGCAATGTCTAAAAAATATAAAATCAACACCTGTCTTTGAATGTGGTGAATGTTTGCAGCAATATATATTATATACTTTACCCTCCTTCTCCTCTTTAGAAGTCCATACCACGAATCTCTTCTCTTTTGTTGACCTTCATGTTACAGTCATACAGCACCCCCCCGGTGTCCCAATTCTTTGACAACTTCTTAGCCTGGCACCAAAGAAAAAGTGTGTGTGTGTGTGTGTGTGTATATATATATCTATAATATAAATGCTTAGTGGCGTGTGTTAGTCTGTTTGTGTGGAAAAAAATAAAACCGAGCTGCAGCGCCACCTGCTGGGCGGAGTTATACACTGACCTACTAAATTGTTAGTGTCTGTGGGAAAAAAATTCAGAAAGGGCTGAAATTTGGTATACTAAGATGTTTTTAATTTGTTAATTTAATTTGTTCATTGTTAAAAGTGTTTATAAAGATTTGCCGGGGGTGACAGTGGGGAGTGGTTGGTGGTTGGTGGTTGAGGCCTGGGCTATGGCCCAAATGCATGACAAGAACCTTTTTAACACCTTAAGTAGCTTGATTTGACTAGAATGCATGAGTATCATGCACGGGTTAACTTGTGTATATATATATATATATATATATATATATATATATATATATATATATATATATATTTATTTATATCAGGGGCGGATCTAGAAAGTAATTGTAGAAGGGGCAATTTAGGGGGGGCGATTTAGTCCCCACCCCCTTTTTGACACCTAAGGCTGCCTGCGGCTGCACACTGGGTGCAGGTCCATTTGGCAGAGACAGGCAGGGAGAGTGTGCTGCCCGACTGCTCTGGGCACACTCACCCTGCCTGTCTCTGCCGAATGGGCCTGCAACTATTGTGCAGCCGCCGGCAGCAAGCCTCTGCTAGGGAGGCGATCGCCCCCCCCCCCCCCACTAGATCCGCCTGAGATATATATATATATATATATATATATATATATATATATATATATATATATATATATATATATTATACTGAAAAGGGCAGGGAGAAAAAACACAACAAGGATAGATAAACATAAATTAGTTTAATAATACAAACATATATAGACAGATAATTTAATCTCTAAAATAAAGAATGCAAGTGAATTTAAAAAATGTAAAACAATTGCTAAAAATCATATGGTAAATGGCAGATCCAGATTAGTCTTCCACAATCTTGTAATATGTCTTAATTTACAAACAGTTGTAGCTATATATCATAGCATAGAATAGACAACCCCACTGTTAGTAAGTGTTCAAATATAATCCGAGACTTTGAGAACAATGATAACGCAATCATATACATCTATAATATAAATACTTTTGGGATCCTCTATTGTAACGAGCAGGAAATGTATAAAAGTATTGATTTTTGAGTAGTTGAGTGGCCAGTTCACGTCACTCTCCTTAATGTGGCTCCTGGTGAACGATGAGATGCATCAGAGAGCTGTAAACAAACAGCTGCTTATGGGCAAGGCAGCCCTCCGGCCCGCACTGCTGATGTCAGCAAAGGCTCACTGGACCTTAAACTGGGTACACACTGCCTAATTTTCCACCAACTTTTTATGCCGATCGATTTAACATCCAATTGATGGTCCGATAGCACTCTGCCTATAGACTGCATACACACTAGCCTCGTTTTAGACGATAAATGGATTACCGTCCCGGTAGCTACTTTCACAGCCATGTTGTCATGTTGAACAATGATTTAAATTTCGTACACACTGAAGCGACATTTGCGGGTCATGTAACGATATACCAAAGACATTAGCATAAAGGGGCAGAGCTTTCACTATTGTTAACACCCCAAAATGCATCTAATTAATAAGTCAGTGATGTGCGGACACGGCACCATGTGGGACAGGTACAGGCATCTGAAATTTCCATACACAAGCCCCCAACGGAGCCCCAGCTCGAGGAAGTATCGAAGGATTATCGTGGATTGATCGTAAATTTATACACACTACACAATGGAAAGGTGATTGGAATGAAACGGTACGACCAATTGAGTGAGGCGGCAATCGACCATTTGGGAAGACTTTCGACCATCGTGTAACTACACACACTGACCGACTTTCGAACGAGCGGTCGTATGTTGGCTGGTTGAGGCGATTATTGGACGAAAAACCTGTACTGTGTACCCAGCTTTACACTGCTTGTTTCCTTAGACAGCTACCGCAATTATACCATATTTTCCACGCTAATTCAAAATCATGATCCGTTCTTTATTGGATTAGATCCCAGCTGCATCAATAAAACTAAAGTCCAATGGTTAAATGTATCAAGCTGCAATTTTTTTTGGGCGATTTAAAATCACCGCAAATCGCTGGAGATAACCCACGATTTAAAGTTCGAAATCGCCATATGTATTAACCACCGATTTGGATTTTCCTAAATCCAATCTCTCATGATTTGTGTAGATTTTAAACCCCTATCTCTCCCATGTTGTAGTCAAACTTGCGTGAGATTAAAAACAAACTCACCAATGAATTCAAAATCGCCAGACACAACATGCTGCTTTCTATAGGCGAGATTGGCAAACACATTGTTAAGCTGGGTACACACTACAGAAATTTCGACCAACTTTTTATGCCGAGCGATTTTACATGCGACCGATGGTCCGATCGCTCGGTCTATGGACTGCATACACACTAGCCTTGTTTAGGACGATAAAGGGAAGAGCGGACGTCCCTTTAGCGACTTTTTACAGCCATGTTGTCGTGAACAATGATTTCAATTTCGTACACACTGCAGCGACATTTGCGGGAAATGTACGAGATACCAAAGACATTAGCATAAAGGGGCAGAGCTTTAGCTATAGTTAACTCCCTTCATTTCTATAAAATAGAAGTTTAGTAATATACATTGAATTTAGAAAAACATTTAACTGCTAAAGTGGAATGCAATGAATATTCCCTAATAATAAAACCCCTTTGTATGTAATGGAATGCTCCATTCTCGGCGTGCATCATCGCTGATTGGTCCACAGCAGAAACAAACGCCCATGTCTGAGTGTATAAAATGACAGAGGAACCTGTTTGGCGCCGAGGAGCGTCAGAAGATGGCGAGTGAGAAAGTGACAGTGGGGGTTGCGGGTGAGGAGAAGGTGTCAGTGGGGGTTGCAGCTATGGAGACAGAGACGGAGACAGAGATAGAGTCAGAGATGGTGCTGGAAGGGCCAAAAAATGTTGGAAAAGTTAAGGTGGGGAATGGAGATACTCAAGAAGAGCAAAGAGCAAATCCAATGAGCCCAAGAGAGGTGGAGATGATGGTCAAAGTACTGGACCAGGATGACAACGACATTAAAAAAGGTCAGTAGCAGATGTAGTGTACCTGTAGTGTAGATGTAGTGTCACATAAAGCAATGTAAAAGGCTAATTTATAACCTAATTTTTTATGTCAGAACGAAGAATTAACGGTGAGAAGGCCTGTTTAGATACCGCTGATACCACTAATGTTACACCTGTTAGCAAACAAGGAAAAATTGAACAAGAAAAATATACTAAAGAAGTTCAACACAAAGGTATTTCAGTGAACATGTGTAGACATGTAAATGCTTTGGGCACATACCTGTACCGTTATAATAATCAAAATGGCACCTGTTTTCCAGAATGTACGGAGGCTAAGCCCGCTATTATTAAATATAACCTGATCTCAAGCAGTGTGAAAGGTGAGAAAATGAGAGTATTTATGTCGTTGAATATAAATTACAGATATATAAGTTAAATGGTAAAACATTTTTTATTTCTTTGTTTCGTAGATAAAGGAATCAAAGGGAATAGAAACCCAAGCGACATCAAGACCTGTTCTGCCACAAACCAGTAGCACCTTTAAAAATACTAAATACTAAAAATAATACTCTGCAGTATTCAGCTCTCTGATTGGTATGGGCGCGCTCACTTCTCATGCCGATCTTTCTGACAGCTGTGTGTGTTAAAATTTTTGTACCTTTTTCTTGCAATAAAAATGTTGCTTGAACACTGTGTGGTTTATTCTGGGTACTTCACAATTATAAGTTAATAAAGGTTAATATAACTTTAATAGGTTATAAAGGTATAAGTGTATAAAGAGTAAATATGAATACTTTGTGATCATAGACGCAAAGGGTAATAACACACGTGCACAAGTGTAATGGTCTGCAGCCAGACAGGTGCAATATACATCGATACAAAACACAGTGATGTGCGGATTCCGCACCACGTGGGACTGTGATTGAAATAAAAATTTACATACACACGCCCTCCAGGTCGAGGAAGTATCGGAAGATTGTCGTGGCTCTGTCGGAAGTTTATACACACTACACAGCGGAAACGAGATTGGAACGAAAATATTAAACGGTACGACCAACCAAATGAGGCGAGAATCGTCCATTTGGGCAGACTTTCGACCATCGTGTAACTGTACACACTGACCCGACTTTTGAACGAGCGGTCGTATGTCGGCTGTTTGAGCCGATTATTGGACGAAAACAGTGTAGTGTGTACCCAGCTTTACACTGCAGAGCAATATTAATACAACAGGAGGCATAATGGATGTTTAAATAAATCATCTTTTCTGTTATAGAGGGGCAAAAATTATTATGAATTTTCTTAAGGGGGACAATTTATTTTAAGAATAAATTAATGGCTCAAATATAATAATAGAATAAATGTAAGTGGTTTTTGTTTTGCTTTTTTTTTTTTGTATAACTGTGGCATACTATTTCATCAGCAGTGGGCCAATATGTATATTTTTATGATAATTGATATAATCTTACAGAGATGTATACCTCTAACAATACAAAGGAGGTCTCTGAATGATATTAATAAATTGAAATAATTATCTGAAAATAGGAGCTACCAGGGGTTTAGAACTCTAACCCTCCTATGGTTAAAAGACGATGGTTAAACCTACTGAGCCACCAAAAGCATCAGGTTTCAGTTACCACACTAATTCTGCATAAACCATAATGAAATATAAAAAACAAAAAAAAAACAAAAAACAGAATAAATGAAAGTATCTGCACATATTTCTATTCTAATATTACAAACAACTAAATAAACATTTTTCTTAAAATAAAGAATCCCTAATAAATCAATATTCATGTGAAGTTGATAACCAAGCCAATTGCCTAAAATTTATAAAAGGAGTAAATTCACACCTTGTCAAAACCATGTTGCAATAGAGGGAGAGGCAAATTTATAGTTGGTATAGGGTATATCCTAGATCAACTTTTAATTTCAGTGTAAAAATAAAACTATCAAGTGTTAGTGTGCTTCATGAAAAAGCAGCCAGTATTTTCCTTATGTGCAAAATAATAAACTAATTTGCATCCCTTGCATTGTAACATGGTTTTGTCTAGGAGAAAATTGACTCCTATATTTTGCTTTGCTCTCCTTAATGACTCAGGTCCACTATGACAACTCAGTCTATTAATAACTTTATGTCTGTGTTCTAAAAACCTTGCTCTTAAAGATCTAGTAGTCCTATCAATGTATTGCAGGCCACTGCAAAACATAGACTACATACATTGTTTCACAACTGCCAAAACCAGAAATATCTCTTGACACACATGAGGTAGCTTGGGTGCATTCATTTTGCATATGCTTGCACATAATGTATCTCACTTTATCAAGGGCCGCCAAGAGAAATTTTGGGCCTTGGTACAGCAACTTCCTGACCTCCCCCCAAACCCCCCTCCACACATAGGAGGAGAAGAGATGTGAGCTGCTACGTGGCGGCGCCATTGAAGGGGATGTGGCCACATTATGATGGGGCGTGACCAGCTTGGACTGTGGCTTTGCCTCTTTACACATGACATTATGGGTGGAATTTAGCCGCAAAGTGCCTCCAGAACATCCGTAAGACACTTTGCAGCTGAGATTTTGACAGACATCTCTGCTCATTTTCTTTGCACCTCTATGGGGTGAGTGGAGATTTCTACCGTAATTGCTGGGAATGTGTGCAGCTCAATGTCTGTGCGCCACATCGCCGGCAATTGAAATCCCCCCATTATGTAATATGTTATTCTCACCTACCTGTTATTGCAGATTTCACAACCTGGTACTGGATTCTTGTATGGATCCTGGAATGTTGGGACCTGTGGAAAATGTATAGGTACATGAAATATGGAAAATAAGTGAACACAGATCATGCAGTATATAATACATGCATTATAATAAATATAACATTTAAAACACCACACCCCAGACACATCACGCCACCCCACCAGACGCATCATGCCACACCCTAGACACATCATGCAACACCCACAGCAACATTATGCCACCCACACAGTCACATCATAACCCCCTTCAGACACATCATAACCCACCTCAGACACATCATAAACTACCCCAGAGACATCAAACCCCCCAGAAACATAATAACCCCCCCAGACACATCCCATCCCCCTCAGACACATTATACCCTCCCCCCCAGACACATCATAGCTCCCCAGACACAGCATACCCCCCAGACACATCATAATCCCCCCAGACACATACACATACTTACCTAAGCTAAACTGGAACACCTCCTTCTTGCTCTGCAGGCTGCTGGGACAGTGTGTGATGTCACACACCGTTCAAGGACTGGGAGCAGCTGACACCGTCAGCTCGCTCCCCTCCGTCTCCCTTAACACCTCCCCTCCCCCCAATTCGTGGGTGCACGCCTTCCGCTGGATGATGAAAAGAAAAAAGTCATTTCATTTTTTTTAACTACCTGGCTAAGAGGTCCAGTCCCCCAGGCAGGACGGTCCCGGTAATTTGTACCCACTAACCATTTCCCCCACCCCCTCGGTGCCCCTGCACTTTATTACATCTATAGTCACCCTGGTGTTTTTCTGGAAGGCGTAACATAATTTTACTAAAGAAGGGTTTCTTAGTTTTTAAGAAACAAGGTTCTCAATTCCTATCCACTGACCTACTCACTCATTCTTGAGGATGTCCCAATCAAAAACCTTCTGCCACTGCAGCCATTACATTCCTCTCACTTATATTATTCTTTGGTAACTCCCATTAGAGGGCTTCTCCTATCCATCATGATAGACGCTCCATGCTTGTTCTCCCATCTGGAGCTTTTTTAGCTCAACCTTGCCACTCTTCGACCACAACCTAATTTCCTTATGTGTCTCTCTGAATTTAGCATATTAATCCGTGCACAGAGACAACTAAATACCCTCAATACTAAATACTACTGATACTCTTCTCAGCATCATTTGTACTACTCCTCTCACTTATTAATACCCTGTCATGATGTGCAAGTTTCTTTCTACAACATTATATTCACCACAGCATTAGACAAGAGCTCCAGTCATTTCACATTGTCTGCAGTGACTAAAACCTTGGCACTCACTCATACTGCAAAATTTCTCCAGTACTGTTGAGTGCCATTTAAAAAAAATCTTGCTCCAATGCAGATGTCCTCCAATACAAATTTATCCTTTTGTCCCACTACAGTGCCCTCTTTCATCATCATCATCATCATCTATAGCGCCACTGATTCCACAGCGCTGTACAGAGAACTCATTCACATCAGTCCCTGCCCCATTGGAGCTTACAGTCTAAATTCCCTAATATACACACACACAGACAGACAGAGAGAGACACCAGGATAATTTTTTTTTTTTATAGCAGCCAATTAACCTACTAGTATACTTTTGGAGTGTGGGAGGAAACCGGAGCACCCGGGGGAAACCCACACAAACACAGGGAGAACATACAAACTCCACACAGATAAGGCCATGGTCAGGACCCCAGCGCTGTGAGGCAGAAGTGATAACCACTTCGCCACCGTGCTTTAAGTAGCAAACCTACTTTAAGTCCTCAATATACACCCAGTCTACCAACTCCTGTTGCATCTTTGCCACTTTCAACTATTTTTTTTCTCCACCACCCCCATCCTCCTTCCCTTACTGCTCTCAACCTATATCAGAAGCAAAATCTACACTATCCATTAAGAAATCTCCTATTTGCATAATCAGTAACGCACATTCACCTTTTCCTCCACTCCCGTATCAACCTTCATTTCTTATCATTTCTTATGCTCCGATTGTTAAAGACAAGGGGCCTGATTCATTAAGTAAAGTAAAGCAAAAAAATGAGTAACCTTGTCAAAACCATGTTGAAATGCAAGGGGTGCAAATGAGTTTATTATTTTGCACATAAGGAAAATACTGGCTGTTTTTTCATGTAGGACACAAATATTTGATAGCTTTATTTTTACACTGACATTAAAAGTTGCTCTAGGATATGCTCTACCACAATTATAAATCTGGCCTCACATTTTAAATTGACCTCCCCCTCCAATACAAGTTCTTAGCACTTCTCTCCCCTTGAACTTATTCTCTCCTAATGCCTCTACCCATCCCTCCCCCTGAAGATTGCTCACATGTAGCTCACCTCTTCAAACTTTTCCTCTCCATTGTCACTTTTCTTCAGTCTTCCAAAATGGCCTAATCTCTCCTAAACACAAGAAATCATCTCTTGAACCAACCTCTCTCCAACAACCTTATGTAACATTCCTTAAGTGTGTCCAATTTTGACACATCCTACCCTCCACTATGAAGTGGAGGACTCCAACTAATGACAGTTGGAGTCCCTCATGGTTCTTAGCCCTATGTTTTACTCTTTATAATTCTTCTATTGGTGAACAAATATGCTTTTTCAGCCTCCAGTATAACCTCTATGCAGGCAACATCCTGTCCTCCACTGACTTCTCTTCCACCCATGCCCCAAATACACTTGGCTTTTCCAAATGCGATTTAAAGTTCAACATGTCCAAAACAACTCTCTTCCCTCTTCCAAGTGAAACCACCCCCCTTATTATGTTCTCTTTCAAATACTGGAACTTCCAGTCACCTGGTCAGCCTTAAACATTCTTACTTGCTGCTGCTGGATAATAGGATCCTGAATGACTCTCCTGCCTTTGGCCCACTTTTCATGCTGTTGTAGCTCTGCTCAGCACTGATAGCCAAGTTCTTCTCCTGCAGACTGCCTGTGTCTGCTGGGCCTGGAACTGATTACCGGCGGTCAAGTGGCTAGGCTTGGAGTGCGGCTTCCTTCTGAGCCTCCGTCTCTCCTGTTCTGATCAAGTGGCTCCTTGTCAGTGAGTCCCCTTCACTGCTGCTGCCTTACAAGACCTCTGTCCTGCTGATGGCAGCAAGTATCTGGACTGTGTGACATGCACTGGGGAGCGCGGTTTACCCACCTGGCTGCTACAAATGAGGGACTGCTTTGACTACCTCCACTCTACTGTTAATAAAGGGAGCACAGCTTCTGTGCTTCAATTGGGGCCACAGGGTCATGAGTCTCTCCGCTGATACACAGAGCAATATTATCTGGAGGGAGTTCAATAGCGGTATCCACCATCTTGGAATCGGATGGCCCCGGGCAGCACATAGTGTTTCTCTGCTACTCTTCCTAAGCCCCACTGGCTTGCTTCTCCTCCCCACCTCCCTCTCTGCTCCCAGGAGGAGATATATTCAACCTGTGTGCCTCCCTCCCAGCACCCAGAGTTCCTGTGCACATTTACAGCAGTTTGGTCCCTTTTGCCCTCCATTATTAGCCTCAGCATCCACCATCAACATGTGCCATGCAACCTTGGAAGTATTGGCTCCTTATTTGATGCCTGGATCTGTGTGAGTACCACCAACATGCTTTCTATGTTTGCGCCATCATTTGCTTTTCTACACCATTCTTGTTTGACCACATGACAGTGTGCCTGACAACTGTGTACCTGCCTGACTACTATTGCTACATGTTGCTTTTTACGTTCGTATTGGACTATCTGCTGTCTGGCTCAAGATCCATTACTGTGACTGTAGTTCCCTGGCTTGGGATATACACATTCTCAGACTGCACTGCCCTTCCACGTGTTTTATTGCTTTTCGTGGTGCCGTGGACTTTGGAACCGCACTCTCCTCCATTTATACAGTGGAATTTTTTTTCCTGCTCTTTCTGGTGTTTGTGGGGGACATATAGCTGGCCTTTGGTAAAGCACGCTGTCGCACTCATTGCTGCACATCTTTCTCAGAATTATGGGGAAGTCTAGATAAGCCATAGCTGTCACAGCAAAACCCAAGCAGTACAACTGCCAGTCCACCTCTGCTAATCATAGCAGGAGCCTTTGGATTCTCAGCCTTCAAAACCTCCAACGGACTCAAACCAGCCAGCTCAAGAGCAGACCCCATTTTGCAGCAAGTACTCTTGGCAATAACAGCCTTGAAAAAGTTAACTGATCAAATAGATTAGGTGCAGGCCAACCTTTCACTTATTCGACATGATCTTCAGAAAATGCGTGAGTGAGTGGGAGAAGCCTCCTCTCTGGAGGACACAACTTCTCCAATTCAAGGTCAACTTACTGACTTGGCTGTTCAGATCACACAATGTAAAATGTCAGATTTGGAGGGTCGAATCCACCACAATAACCTGAGATTGTTGGCCTCCTTGAGGAAGCGGAAGGCTCCATTCCAGAGTCATTCCTTGAAAACTGGTTAATATGAGTTTGGGAGAGAGACCTTTTCCCAACATTTGTTGGTTGAAAGGGCTCACTGCCTCCCACAACAGGTGTGCCATTGCATAACTTTATTGCCAAGATTCTGCATTTCAAAGAGAAGCAATTCTTAAATTTGAACGCTAGCAAGGCCCTCTCAAATTCGAGAACCATACTGTTTCCTTGTTTACACAAACTAACAGAAGGCTGCGTGACTTGCAACTACTATACTCAATATTGTTTCCGACTAGATCCAGGTGAACGCGGATGATAGACATCAATTTTTCACTTCTCCACAGGACGAAATGGATTGGTTAGACAGGAGAATGCCAGCGAGAGCTCGAGATATCTAATGGCAGCCTTTATATGTTTGTCTATTGTATATCTATGCTCACTGTTTGGGATTTCGACAACTGCTATTTTTGTTTAATGCCAGTTTCCTTACAAAAGGACCAAAATGCCCTCTTGCTTGCCGGTCTTTAGGCTTGGGTGCAACATCTTCCCACTGATAACATCAAACCAATATTAATAGTCATAGTGACGCCAAAAAATAATTTTGAGACACTGGATATTTGACTCTTTTTCCCTACTCTCTGAAGTGAAAACTGACCCTTTAGAGGTCCTTTATTTTGATTGGAGTGACTCTCCCAGATATAGAGAAAGGAGTGGAGAAATTTTATATGAAACGGGGCCCATACATCGAGACACTACCAACAGAAACCTAGGAGACCATCATGAAAATATTTGAATCCACAACATAGTCTCTGCTTAAACAATTATGATAAGAATTATGCTGTCAGGGTTCCCAAGGTAAGACCATGGAGAGAAAGTAGGTGAACAAAGTGGTTTTATTAAAGACACAGGTAATACAGGTTCAGGATGAAAATGTTGGCATTATTGTGGCATAATTTGAACATAAGGGCACTATTGTGGCATTGAACCTAGGAAATTACTGTGTGGCATAATTAGAACCTGGGGGTGCTATTGTGGCATAATTTGAACCTGGGGGTGCTACTATGTGGCATATCAATTGGGGGCACTACAGTGTGGCATAATTTGAACATGTTGGCACTATTGTGGCATAATTTGAACCTGGGGGGCACTATGTGGCATAAATTGAAAATGTTGGCACTATTGTGGCATAATTTGAACATAAGGGCACTATTGTGGCATTGAACCTAGGAAATTACTGTGTGGCATAATTAGAACCTGGGGTGCTATTGTGGCATAATTTGAATCTGGGGGCGCTAATATGTGGCATATCAATTGGGGGCACTAAAGTGTGGCATAATTCGAACATTTTGGCACTATTGTGGCATAATTTGAACCTGGGGGGCACTATGTGGCATAAATTGAAAATGTTGGCACTATTGTGGCATAATTTGAACCTGATGCACTACTATGTGGCATATCAATTGAGGGTACTACTGTGTGACATAATATGAACTGCCTTAATCCAGCTCTGCCCGCCGGGTGTTTATGCCGCCGCTGCCTGTCTGTCATTTTTTTACATAAGAAGGACGGTCATTGGTGGAAGAGGGAGAGGGGCCGGCGGCCGCCGCCGATTGGCTGGCCGGCTGAAGCGCTGGATCATGAGAATTGTTGTCCGGCTGCAATCTAGCTTCAGGCGGTGAGAGGAACCGAACAGCGCAGCCGGACTACAACTCTCATCTCCCAGGATTCAGAGGAAGCCAGGGCATTTGGGAGGGCCGCCTGAGCAGTGACTTGTGGGCAGTGAAGGTCGAAAGCGGGAGAGCGAAGAGCGGGAGAGAGAGTGCGGTAAACGGAGGCATCACAGCGCAGAGGCAGCTTGGAGGAAGTTGAGAACATTATTACCTCAGTGTGAGCCTGAGGTAAAAGCGGAGTTTCACCTATCAGACTGCAATGATGGGCATTGCAGTCTGTATGTCTCTGTGTGGGCAAAGTTATTGCTGGTATATTGTTTTTGTAGCGCTGTATATATATATATATATATTGGTATTTTACTAATAGCAATTTGGAATCCCTAGGAAACAATGATGTCAAGAAAAAGAAAAATTGACTCGGAGTGTAGGATATTCAAAGAACAGTGGACTTATGATTACTTTTTCATGCAGTACAAGGAAAGAGCTGTATGTCTGATATGCCAGAATATAGTGTCTGTGTTCAAAGAATATAATTTGCATCGACACTATGAAACTCAACATAAAGATAAATATGATTGTTTGGTTGGAGAAGTGAGAAAAGATAAAATATTAAAACTGAAAAATACATTGACAACTCAGCAAAATACTTTTGTGAAGCAGAAGCAGCTAAATATTTCATCACTGCGAGCAAGTTTTCAAGTTGCCAAGCTAATAGCACGCACTGGCAGATCATTCCTGGAGGGAGAATTTGTTAAAGAATGCCTTCTTTCTGTTGCGAAAAAGATGTGTCCAGAGAAGGCCGATTTATTTAGTACAGTGAGTCTTTCAGGACCTACGATTACACGGAGTATTGAAGAAATGGGAGACAATTTGCATCAGCATTTCCAAAACTCCACAAAAAAACTTTCATATTTTTCCTTGGCACTCGACGAAAACAATGATGTTCGTGATTCTGCACAACTTCTAATTTTTATTCGTGCGGCGAATGATTATTTCGAAGTCACAGAAGAGCTTGCTGCACTGCAAAGCATCAAAGGAACAACTACAGGAGAGGATATCTATGAAAAGGTTTGCCAAACTATGAATGGTTTGGAGCTGGACTGGGCTAAACTAGCCAGCATGACAACTGATGGTGCTCCTAGCATGGTGGGGTCTAAGAAAGGAGTAATTGCTCGCATTAACCAAGAGATGGACAAACGTAACCATTCTCATCCAATAGCCATACACTGCCTCATCCACCAAAAAGCGAAGTGGGACTCTGTTATGAAAATTGTGGTATCTTGTGTTAACTTCATTAGAGCTCATGCACTAAACCACAGACAATTTCAGGAATTTCTGTCTGAGCTAAATGTTGACTATGAAGATGTTCTGTATCACACAGAAGTCCGTTGGCTGAGTCGAGGGAGAGTTTTGAAACGTTTCTATGACTTACTTCCACAGATTACAACTTTTCTGCTTTCAAAAAACAAAGAAGTACCAGAGCTCAATGATGCAGAATGGAAATGGCACCTTGCCTTTCTGACAGATGTAACAGAGCTACTCAACAATTTCAATATGCAACTTCAAGGAAAGGGGAAGCTCATCTGTGATATGCAATCACATGTCAAGGCATTTGAAGTAAAATTAGGCCTCCTCATCAAACAAGTGAAGGAGGAAAATTTCTGCCATCTCCCCACAACTCAAAATCTGTTAGCGGAAAAAACATTGATTGCATTCCCAAACAAAACATGTGTGGATTCACTGGAAAAATTGAAAAAGGAGTTCCAATTTAGATTTAAAGAGCTTCATCTCCATAAACAGGACATACAGCTTTTCCGTAACCCATTTTCTATTGACATTGAAAATGTGGATACAATTTAACAAATGGAACTGGCTGAACTGCAGAATTGTGACTCTCTGAAAGACGCATTCAAGTCAAGCAGCCTTCATAATTTCTATGTATCTCTCCCCTCTGAGACATATCCTCATCTCAGGAACCATGCACTCATAATGGCAACCATCTTTGGCAGCACTTATGTCTGTGAACAGACTTTTTCTAGAATGAAACATTTGAAATCTCCAACCAGATCAAGACTAACGGATGCACACTTGCATCACTTGTTACGACTAGCAGTGACAAATATGGAACCAGAAATTGACCATCTCATTAGCCAAAAGCAGGCCCATAGTTCCCATTGAAATACTGGTAAGTTTGTTGATTTAACTTTACTTCATTTTAAATATTGTATTTGTTCCCGTTTTGTTTCTTCACTTCAAAATAAGATATATGCAGTGTGCATAGGAATTTGTTCATAGTTTTTGTTTTTACTATAGTCCGGCCCTCTTTAAAAGATGGATGTGCACATTTCAAACACGGCGCCGTCCAGAGGCAGCTGCAGTTTTCCCACGCCAAAGACGAGCGGAAGGGTAGGAGAACAAGAGCCCGACCGAGCACTCGGAGGGTCCGGTATGTGATACTTGCTATCTTAATGTGACGCTATTAGTTTTCTTGTACAGCCTCACTGGTTTTTCTATTTATTGTTTTTATATATTTTCTGTCCTGAACATTAACATGTTATAAAATTATGACATGGAGAGTGGAACATGCTGTGAAATTTGTACAAATCCTATGTTGTCTGGTTTGATTATATATTTTATTGCAATCTGTTCTTCTTTCCTTGCTATTCAATAAAAAGATCTTAAAAAAAGACTGTTCTGGCAGCAACAGTATAGGAGTTATAAACTGGAGAGTTCCAGCTAACGATAGATTAGTTTGGTTTGCCCTCCTACTTTCCTCTTCTCTTTCTTGATAATAGGTTTTAGTAACTAGTTATTACAGGTTTGGGGTAAGCTTTCTTTACTTCTGGGATCCAAGGATATTTTAGTTGTTTTGCTGGGTATATGGGGTAGGTTAGGTTGAGGTGTAAGTATTTTCCACTATAATTATTTTGCAATGCTGTTTTGTATTGCCAGTACTGCTGCAATAGCAGGTTTTTGGGTGGGTTTCAGTCAGACTTTTCTAATTGTGTGTATTTCCCTGTTTCCCATGGTAGATGTTCCTTTTAATTTTTTTGTGAGAACTGCATGTGAATATTACATCCTGATCTCACCTGTTTGGTTGAAGCCCATCTACACAGTAGTAGGATGTTAGCCCTTATAAGACCTTGGGTGGGGGGCTATCAACTATGCTTTACACTAGAACACTTAGAACTCAACCCCTACGTGAGATTTGTTTCTACGGGCGGTACTTGAGTCCTACCCCCATCATAATTCTTCCAGTTTCCATTCCACCCCTTATAAAGCGAGGTACTTAAAAAAGCAGTGGCATTTATGGACCTCTTTTCTGAAACCCGTTATCTGTATGGGAGCGACTTTAATAATGTCCTGGATCCACACCTTGACAAGTCGAGAGTCCACAGTCCAGTCTTGTGGATGTATGGAGGCTTTGACATCCCAGAGCACAACAATTCTCTTGTCATTCCACCTATTACAACTACCTTTCCCGCACAAACCTCAGTCTCCTAGACTGGTGCCCCTTGTGTCAAATATTGAGCACCTGGCGAGAGGAGTCTTTGATCACTCTCTGCTGTTTGTTTGAATCTTTGTGGTGAATAAGGGTATTCGTTTTTGGAAACTGAACCCAGGTTGGCTCCAACCGATGGCTGCTGGTTCGGATTTAGTCCTTAAGTGGGGAGGATATTTCAACAACAATGCTCATGTATGTAATCAGCCACTTTTGTGGGACGCTTTTAAAGCCTTCTTTAGGGGTACGCACATCAAATGAGTAGCAGAAATTAAGAAATTTACCAGACGTAAATATACTGAACTGGCACAGGCCTGCATTGACTTGGAGTGCTCCTACATGTCCTTGCGTTCGCGGGAAGATAGGATTCGATGACTCCTCATGCAGTGGCTGAAACACCAAACTTCCTCCCACTATGTCGGGGAAAATTAACCTTTTTAAGATGATGTGAAACCTAAATATCTTTATGCATTACAACACTCTCTCATATATCAACAAAGTGTTTTTTGGCGTATGATTATGAGGTGGACCAGAGAACTATTGCATGGGGTCTGCGTCCCCGTATACAAATATATACCAAAATCAAAACAATGCAATAGACTCAGGTCCTCAAAAAACTAGTACTGCAGTGTGGATATAAAAAATATTTATTAAAAACATATAATATAAAATGCACTCGTTAAACATATATTGACAGACCACCTTCTATGTGGGAATACCAATATTAAATCTATAGGTGCACCTACAAAAGATTATATAAATTAAATATGGTTACAGCTGTTCCCTCTCGACGTGGTATGAACAATGTCTGTTAATGAAATTGACTCCTTGCGGCAGTGCTCACGTTGATATAACTTTATAGTTTGCGTATATCAATTTGCATAAGTATATAGTAATCAAAACTACTATGTTCCAGAGGTAGCTATATGGACTTCAATTCTTTCCACGATCATAATATAGCATGCTTTGATTCCTCAAACTCCAAGGCTGAAACTCCCATCTAGTGTAGATGTAATTCAACAGGCAAATATAAACAATGTTGTACAACAATAGAGACAATGTAGCAGATATTCTAGTATGGAAATGGAGGCAGTCCACGGGTAATAATATGGTATAATCTTACCAGAATCCTGACGTTATTAGGATGTATCATCCAATCTGTAGTTTAGCCGTCAGTGTGAACAAATTGGAAGCATGCTGCTATAATTACCCTGAATGAGTATTTCGATCTGTACTTGTTCCTCCGTGTACAATGCTGAATAATGCTGTTTCGGCAGAAGCAACTCTCCAATATAGATATCCGTTTATACGTTCATCTGCACATTGAATAGAGTTAGTTCTCATGGACTCCTGTCAGCTTGCAGAGTATATTTGCAGCCCCCTGCATCAGCAGTGTTGTTCCCGGGCTTCTGGTTTAAAATCCAATATCGAGATGTTAAGAGGGGAGTTTCATTCCTAGCCAGTGAGTGAGTTATCTGTCCACAAAGATAATGTATGAGTGCCAAAAAAGTTTAGACAAGGATGTCTATCTTACGCGTTTCGTGGTAGCAAACCACTTCATCAGAGTTAGTGTTCCTACTGTCTCAGCAGAATTATATATAGTTCCAAACGTATTTAATTAATTAATTAGAAAACACAAGCACCTGGCAGTAATCAGGTCTACAATCAGTCCACACTGCAGAAACTAGCTTAATATATAGGAAAGGCACACCTTAACTCAGTGTGTCTTCACTAAGTTAAACAAAACGGAACAGATTTCACCTCATATTAGATATCGCTTTTACCTTTAATTACAATCATACGTTAATAGCATATTGACTTAGTGTCGTATTATTTTATTTTATTTTGATTTTGTTTATTATTATTTTAATCCAAAGAATTTTCTAATTCCAATGCATTCCGATTTTGACTGTGAAAAATGATTGAATATCCTAACACATTAGTTTCAAAAGGATGAAACTATTAGGACTTAGAGAGATAAAATAGTATACAACTCGTTATCTCGTATGAAAGTGAAATAGTTCCGATTGTTTTATTACTCCACTATTTAGCGTTACTACTGAAATCGTAACAAACATCCTGATATTTAAAGAGATATCAAAAAATGAATAAAAATCTATTCAACAGACTACTAATATTACCAATAATACCAAATATTCCATTCATATTTATATTTGGCACTAGTAAGGATATTTTAATGACGATATGTTGATGGAAATATTCCAATTTAGTAGAAATATTTTTTGGAAATATTTTAGTTACTCAAAGGGGTTAAGATTACTTTCTACATCTATTATAAAGCCCTATTTTGTAGTAAATGTAATGAACCTAGGTACATATTGATGGACTACCTAACTAGTGGGATCACTAGAAGTAGATCACTTTAAAAATATAACAATGGTTATACATAATAGTAGACTCCAAGAATTTCTTAAATTACCTAAAGTTAATAATTGGAATAAGTTTGTTGTGTTTGCGCTGGGCTGTTTAAATCCTTTGATCAACTGTGGCAAGAATTTGGCCTTCCCAAATCTGCCTTTTAGATGTACTTGCAGTCGAGACATATTGTCACTTCCTCAGCTACCCAATTCTTGTTAAGAAGCTTTTGCTGACTATGGGTAAGAGACGAGTCATATCTACGCTCTACTGAATCTCAAGTTCCATTATGCACCCCATTGGTCTATTGACTCTAAAATCTAAATGGGAAGATCATTTAGGTCTGCTCACTTATGCGTGAAGTCATATCATTAAAAGTGTTAGATATGCCATGTCGTGCATTCGCTTCCAACAAATACTTGACTGCACAAAATGTGGGTTGACGAATAGCATCATTTTTTGCGACTTGTTATGGGAATGTCTAGGGGAGGCCTGCCAAATTTTAGCCCGGGTGGCAAGACTCGACTCAGCAGCCTATTAGGAACATTTTAAAGGAAAAAAAAAATGTAGGTGGCCCAGTGACCCAGCCCAAGGTAGCCCACTATAGGACTGGCCCGGGGGGCAAATGCCCCACTAGGAATGTCGAGTGATGTATGTATTCTGGACAGCAGTGTGGAACTGTATATGTGACATGGTAATTGGTGCACCTCACCTTGACCCTAAGATGCGGATTTTTGGTACTCTGAATAGATTTCTCTATAAATATATCTTTATTCTAACAACTCTGGCGAAAGTTATTATAGCATCTACCTGGTTTGCTCCTGAAGGTCCAGTTTTCCACAAATGCAGTTTTGGTGAACGATATGTATACTAGCAGAAATGTACAACATAAGAATCACAAGATCTGGCCTGATGACATACTTTGCAATATAGATTTTGCACTGATGACTTTGCGAAGAGTCACTCCCCTCTCCCGTAATTTGTACATACCTCTTTTAATGGACTCCTGGTGACAAAATGTATGTCACTTCAAGGATGTACACACGTTTCAATATTCCTGTACAATGTTTATAGGGTTGAACATTGCTTTGCCCCTTGTCAATTTTCTCATGACCACATGTATTCTCAGGATGTAAGTTTTGATTTCCCTTTTTTGTCTGTTTTGTTTATGATTTATGAATATATATATATACATATATATATATATATATTCAAAAATAACTTTAAATCTATCATTATAGGTTTATAATGGCACACGACTTCCATATAATTATTGCATGTTGTTTCTCTAACATACGGCTTTTGCTATAGTGAAATTGAATCACTTAAATCACCTGTTTGAAAATAAAAGTAAATATATTGGATTTCAAGTTTACATGAGCAAATTTTAAACATAGGCAGAAAAAAAGGATTGAAAAATGAGAATTTAGCATTTGTCTATATATATATATATATATATATATATATATATATATATATACACACACACCGTATATACTCGAGTATAAGTCGACCCGAATATAAGCCGAGGTACCTAATTTTACCACGAAAAACTGGTAAAACTTATTGACTCTGAGTATAAGCCTAGGGTGGGAAATGCAGCAGCTACTGGTAATTTTTTTAGATTTATTCATTATTATGTTTTTTATTTACATCTGTATATGCATTTTTATATCATGTGTGTTTTTCAGTTTAATGCTATTTTGTCATTTTGATGTATGCTTTCACCCCCTATGTACATTGTTGTGGAAAATAAGAATATGTATACACATAAAATACAAATAAATTATTAAGTGTGTAAGTTGTGAAATTTGCAAATCTATTACTTGCAGTTTGGTGGGGTTGTCAGTTGACAGGACTTGAGTTCCAGGGTCACTCTCACACGTTTGCAGCCACTATCAGAAACTATTTTGCACTCCTTTGGGACATACAGCATCATATTTGCCACAGCCTTTATTATATGTGCATCCTCCTGGAGCCCATATTGTCTTAGCTCTTCCATGATACACATCTTCACATGCCGGCGCTCCAGTGGCAGAAAGGGGATGAAGAAATAAACTGTGTTCTGGTCAATGAGGCTGCTGTGAAAGAATGCACCTTTTTTTGTTGTTGTAAAGTGCTAGAGAGATTTCAGGCTCCAGATCCTGTAACTACATCTCCTCCCTGTCTTTCACCATTTTTAAGTTCTCCGGCACCTTTGTGTTTATCAGGTTGCCATAATCATTGCTGCTGAAAAATGAAGATTGCTTTACGGTAAGACACTCCGTTAAAAAAAAAAATAAAAAAAAAAAAAAATAGAGAGATTTTTTTCAACCTTTTACTTACCCCACAGTGGAACGCATGTGCGTTCCACCAACAGGAAGTTCGGCATTTGGAACGCAAGTTTGCGTTACAAATGCAAAACTTCCTGTCAGTGGAACTTAACAACTGAGGGACCGGACACCAGGTAAGTTCACCCGTGTATAAGCCGAGAGGGCCTTTTTCAGCATACAAAAATGTGCTAAAAAACTCGGCTTATACACGGGTATATACGGTATATACATTGTAACAAAGGGAGGCATTTTTCTGACAAGAGGCAGAGAAAGTATACAAACAGAATAAAAAATTGGTATAGTTATGCACCTAGGTGGAGATTAAACCAGGTTAAAACGTATGTGTAGTTTAAAGTTTGTTAACTTACATGATTTCCTCTCAGTAAATAGACAGGGTGTGGCTGTGCAAACAGAGCCACTGATGGGTGTTTTCTTTTAAAGAGAAGGTGGGTGTGTCACCTGTCCATCAAGCTAAGGCTGGGGGAGGAGTAACATGTATAAATGCTTGTTTGGGCCATTTGTTCAGGGAGATCAACGCTGGGGAAGCTGGCTGTTCTTGAGAGAGCTGAGCTATGTCTAGCTAGTGTTTAGGGTCTCCAAGAAATGCTGTGAAATCTGTACGGTGTCAAAACATTTACCATCCTGACAATAAAACTACATAAAAAGGAAGAAGTTGTTCGCGTGTGCTTCTGCAGTAGCGGGCTTTTGCCACAACATATATATATATACACACAAATATATACACACACATATATATATATATCTATAATATAAATGTCTAGTGGCGTGTGTTAGTCTGTCTGTGTGTGGAAAAAATAAAAGCAAGCTGCAGCGCCACCTGCTGGGCGGAGTTATACACTGGCCTACTAAATTCTTAGTGTGTGTGGAAAAAAAATTCAGAAAGGACTGAAATTTGGTATACTAAGATGTTTTTAATTTGTTAATTGTTAAAAGTGTTTATAAAGATTTAAAAAAAAAATATATATTTCTTGAAGGAGAAGTGACAGTTGGGAGTGGTTGGTGGTTGCCGGGGGTGACAGTGGGGAGTGGTTGGTGGTTGAGGCCTGGGCTAGGCCCAAATGCATGACAAGAACCTTTTTAACACCTTAAGTAGCTTGATTTGACTAGAATGCATGAGTATCATGCACGGGTTAACTTGTATGTATGTGTATATATATATATATATATATATATATATATATATGTATATGTACAAACAACAGATAATAAGGAGGGCGCTTAACCCACTACTGTACATAGAGTCCACTATTCAGATATAAAAGAGACACAGTCCTATTTGCAGACGGCTGCCAGTTCCAAAAACAGATGGATCTGGAGAATCTATAGAAAAATACAAGGAACAGGGCGCCACAATAGTGTAATACCGTAATATGATGTATACAAACAAGACTGTAAATGTAGAAGAATAAGGTGTGATGAAAGAGGTTCACTCTAGAATCATATATTATGACTCCTTTACAGAAACATACATATAGGAGTAAGTAGATATAACACTCGCGTATAGACACTGCATGCAGTCCCAAGTGGAATCTCCTCTAATAGTGCATATGCGTACCGGATAAAATATCTTTTTGGCAATTCTGTATATCAGGCAATTCTGTATATCAATTGAAGTTGGAGACATTTCTCCAACTTCAATTGATAATTCCAGTACTGGCAATTCTCGTAGTGAGAGGAACTCTAGAGATGTAGCTAGGACCTCATAGCCATATGCATAGTGAAAAAAGTCCCTAATAGTGTAATACTGTATATTACAGAATTTATTATTCTAAAAGTAAGTATCACAATTACATAAAAACATCATAAAAGGGCTTATCTGGTTTCCTTTCTGCTACTCATCTATGGTATGCTTGCTTCAAGAGACATGTAACAAGGTTCTCCAAACGGTGTACAGTCACCACAGCAGCTCCAGTAAGTTGATACCAATATATCCGAATTGCATCACAAATCCTCAATGCGATTCGTCCACAGATTAATAGGACTTCATCAGGAAGTAGATAATCAGATGCACTTTTATAATGTTTTTATGTAAGTGTAATATGTAAGTCATAATATATGATTCTAGTGTGAACCTTTTTCATCACACCTTATTCTTCTACCTTTACAGTGTCGTTTGTATACATCATATTACGGTATTACACTATTGTGGCGCCCTGTTCCTTGTATATATATATATATATATATATGAAAAAAAAACCTCAAAAAGGGCTGAAATTTGGTATACTGACATTATTGACGAGTTGAGGGGTCAAACTCATTTTCATGAGGTAATTTTACGTCATGAACAAACATGTGTACAGTGGCGGATCCAGGGGGGTGCGATCGGGGCAATCGCCCCCCCTAGCAGGGGTTTGCTGCCGACGGCTGCACAGTATGTGCAGGTCCGTTTGGCAGTGACAGTGTGCTGCCCGGCCGCTCTGATTGTGTTTTAAACACAATCAGAGCAGCCGGGCAGCACACTGTCCCTGCCTGTCACTGCCGAGCGGACCTGCACATACTGTGCAGCCCCCAGCAGCCTCAGAAGTCAGAAAGGGGGCGGGGCCTAAATCGCCCCGCCCTAACATCGCCCCGGGGAACAAACATTTTCTAGATCCGCCCCTGCATGTGTAGGGGCATGTGTTAGTGTGTGTGTGTGTCTGTGGAAATCTATTTTCTCAGAAAGGGCTCATCCGAATGACCTGAAATTTGGTATACTGACATTATTTGACAAAAAAATGCATGAGTATCATGCACGGGTTAACTTGTCTACTATATAAATGGCTAGTTGCGTGTGTGGGAAAAAAAAAAAACAAGCTGCAGCGCCACCTGCTGGGCAGAGTTATACACTGACCTATATATTTCTTGAAGGAGAAGTGACAGTTGGGAGTGGTTGGTGGTTGCCAGGGGTGACAATGGGGAGTTTTTAACACCTTAAGTAGCTTGATTTGACTAGAATGCATGAGTATCATGCACGGGTTAACTGACCTACTAAATTCTTAGTGTGTGTGGGAAAAAAACCTCAAAAAGGGCTGAAATTTGGTATACTGACATTATTGACGAGTTGAGGGGTCAAACTAATTTTTGTGAGGTAATTTTACCTCATGAACACACATGTGTACAGTGGCGGATCCAGGGGGGTGCGATCGGGGCAATCGCCCCCCCCCCCCCCCCCTAGCAGGGGTTTGCTGCCGACGGCTGCACAGTATGTGCTGGTCCGTTTGGCAGTGACAGTGTGCTGCCCGGCAGCACACTGTCCCTGCCTGTCACTGCCGAGCGGACCTGCACATACTGTGCAGCCCTCGGCAGCCGCAGAAGTCGGAAAGGGGGCGGGGCCTAAATTGCCCCGCCCTAACATCTCCCCGGGAAACAAACATTTTTCATTTTAACAACGTTAAAAAAGGGCGTTTGCGTCGGGAAGTAACGCTCTTCCCCTGTGGAGGCCTGGGCTAGGCCCAAATGCATGACAAGAACCTTTTTAACACCTCAAGTAGCTTGATTTGACTAGAATGCATGAGTATCATGCACGGGGGTAAACACATATATATATATATAAAATCGAAATAGAAGATATATCTGGCGCTAATCACCACAGCGTGACAACTTCAAATCAGAATAATGTAATATCAGTCCCACATATACAATCCATAAAAATCACTTGACTCTTTTACGAGTGGCAGCCTCAGTAGCCTGAAACCAGATGGTTGGTCCGGACGAATGCAATGCTGTAATACAAGAACAGGCAGGGCGCCTCTAAGTGGAATATCAGATATACAAGGTGGAAATGCGTAATAGTATGCGTACCGTAAGGTAAGCAGCAATGGGTCTCCAGGAAAAAATGGAGCAGTCTCTGCTGTACTTGTAGTCCTCCAAATCTCCACCAATCAGTCACACAATATGGAAAGAGCAAACATAGTGTAACACTGAAATGTAATTGGTAAGGGCCGTTCACCAAATACCCCACAATCCTATGGAGTGTCTGAGATTGTAGTCTCAGATTATCATGTACAGGACACCCAAATGAGTGCAGCAAATATATAATAAAAAATCTGCGTACCAAAAATCATGTAGATCTCACGTCTAGGTACTTAAGACATATGCAACATCAATAGCTTCATAATTCCAGCCTCATACACGTGGCGAAAATGCACAAGATTGGAAAAAAAGGGGATCATTCAATATGTATACAAAATTTTTTAAAAAAAGTAATAAAAAGCACTCACATGAGGTAGTAGAAATAACGCTGGATATCGCTCAACGCGTTTCGTCTTGTAACACCCAAGACTTCATCAGGAGCAAAAGATCATCTTTTTAGAAAATATATACCCCAAAGTATAAAAAAAAAAGCTGTTGTACTTGCACAGATCAGACTCCAGGGGCAACAGTTTAAACACAGCAGACCATAATCAAAAGCCAGAGCACTTCTTATAGGTGAGGTGTAACGCTGTAGTTATAAGCAACAATGGGCCTGCAAAGTTGATGATTAAGCAACAATACCCCTAAAAGGTGTGAAGGGAGCTGCTAATTCTTCAAAACTGTATTATAAACACTATGAAATGTTTTGGGGGGGGGGGGGGGGGGGGGGTTTCCCCAATGGGTTAATTCCTATCATTGCATTGTAAAATAATAAAGATGGAATGAACTATTTCTTGTATGTTAATGCTCAAAGGCGGTGCATATGGAAAATCATACTAGTAAAATTACATTATTATTCATGTATTTTACACTTTCTGTGTGTGTGCGAGGGTACAAGATGTGTTTACAATAACTTCTTGACCAATAAATTTCAACACTTTCTGCAATTACATGTTTCATGAATTAATACCGTCACAGTTATAGCCACTTATAGAGTGTATATGAGCAAATGCATGTGAAAGTTTGCTTAGTCTTCTCCCTGATATCCTGCTCAAAGGGCATGTAGCAAAGGAATGTTCTTTCACTTACATGTAATGTTTCCACATACAGGTTTTTGCCCTCTTGTTTTCCAGGAAACAAAAAAACCAGGTCAAGATCAGGAAATCAGAATTTATAAAATGTAAACATTTCATATAAGTGTTGCGCTGTATTTCAAAGATGTAAAGACCAAAGCAGATGTTTATATAGACCATAACATTCTCCACAAAAATCCTGAAAAGATGACTTGCTTAAAAACATAGTTTGTGTGGGTTTAACTCTATTTTATGAGCTCATGTATATAAGTAACTTAGTAATGGACTGCTGCACTAACAAGTACATATTTCAGAGTCTTTTTGCTCTTTGGAGGGAGAGGAGATGATTCGGAAGGAGGTGGAAGATCAGTAGTAATTCCAAGTTTTGGAAGGAGGGCTTGGGCTTCAGACAGCGTTCTGGCCGTGAGCACTGCACCCTGATGCCAAATCAGAATGCAAAAGGGGAATCCCCAATGGTATTTGATTTGTCGCTGGGGGAGAAGTGTAATGATAGGCTTAAAGTCTCTTCTTTTGGCTAGAGTAAGTGGGGAAAGATCTTGGAAGATGCGAAGGTTAACGTTGTCAAAGGTAATAGACAATATAGGTGGCGAACTTCCTTCATGATATCCTCAGAATGCACTACTACACGGTGAAAGAAGATGACATCTCTAGGTTGGGACGGATCCTGGGTCAATGCCCGCAATGGGCTCTATCTAGAAGCTGTTCCTCAGGAGTTGAAGGAGAGAGCTGAGTAAAAAGTTTTTTGAGGTAAAGGTCCAAGTGGGCAGGTTTAATCTGTTCAGGTATTCCACGGATTCTCATATTGTTGCATCGTGCCCGATTATCTTGGTCTTCTTGTAATTGTGCGATGTCTTGGCGGATTTGATGGAGATCCGTTCTGACAGATTGTTGGTGGGTCACCACTTCTTCCACTCTGTGTCCAAGATGGTCAGTTCTACCACCTATGTTTGCTTTTAGTGAGTGGAGGGCTTGGACTGAAGCTTTGACATCTTTCAGCTCTATGAGATGGGATAGAAAGTCTCGCCGAGTCAGCAACGTCTTCAGTATCAGGCTCCGAATCAGAATGATCGCTGGATCTGGCAGGGGTTTTCTGTTTGGAGAGGTAGGGGAGATCTTCTCCTGGGGTTTTATTTCCCTCCTCTAGGCATCCTGGTAGAGCAGGGCGTCAGCAAGCTGCAGAGATAGTGGGGAAGGGAGAATGGTTGCTTCGCTGTAAATGGTTCAGGGCCAAGGGGAGTAGAATGGCAAGGTTAGCACCTAGGCATCTGCAGCTCATAGGGTGGGGGAACATGGGATCCCCCACATTGTGAAGAATGTCACGGTCAGGGCCTCACTTAGTAGGAGGGGCCACCATATAGTGTTGTTAGCAGGCAGCGTATGTTGATGAGTTGAACTATGGCTGAGGCGAAAGCTATCAGGTGGAGGATGAATTGAAGTTTGGTGCTTTTGTTACCCCGATATTGTGCAGGGACGCCTGGTGGAGGTCCGATGTAAATGGTCACCAAGCCACGTCCTAAAGAGTGGATTTTTATTGAATCTAAGAAAAGATTAATGTGGCGATAATTGTTTCAGAGTGATACAGAAAATGACCCCTAGGTGGCCGCATATACTGCTTGTTGAATGCAGAAGAGAGCTAGTATTTGTTTTATAGAGCTTTGTACAGATATGAGTGATGAATCTGCAGTAGACTTGGTGCTGACATCTGTGTGCAGCTATGGTGAGTGATCACTTTACTAGCAGCTGTAAGGTAGTAGGAATCTTAGGTGGGAGTGATGCCACACTGTTACTACACCAAAACTGGAAGCAGGTTTGAAAATCACTTTGGCTGCTAGGCACGAAAAGGGCTACACTGAAGAAGGCAGGAAATGACAGTGATGCCCAGGGCCCGTTATTCCTCCAACAACCCGGATCGCCTTGGTGACTCAATCAGTACAGGCCAGGGAGCTCAAACAGGGATAGGAGCCACAAGAGCAGGAGGAGGAGAGCAATTGCAATAGACTCTTACCTCCGCCTTTACTAGTTTATAAATAATGAATTAAAACTACAGAGAGAATTTCTGTTCTTACTTTCTATAAAGGAGGTAAGACAGCCCAGCTTGAAAGCATACAATCGATAGCAATGTGAGGAAACAAAAACCACAACAATACAAAAGGTTTCTAAAAATATCTAAGAACATTAGCTTAATGTTTTTTTCTTTCCAAACAAAACTCAGTGTCGAGAGTGAAATAAACACAACAATTGAACAGTTTAAATATGTATTATAACTGTCCACCTCAAATTCTTTTCAAAGTGGTTATAATAAATATATGCATTTCAAAAACACACAATTTTAATCCAAGACAAAATTAAAGGGCAACTCTGTTTTTAAGGTTAAAATTTTTTAAAAAATATACCAGAACAAGGAAAACAAAACTTTTTGTAGCACAGGTGACATTCTTTGTTAAATACTTTTCTTTTCAAGTCCTAACTATACTTCTAGGCAAAACTTCACAATCAGATAGTTCCATGGTGCATGAGATTTCTTCAATCCAATGTGCCTGGTGATACAAAGAAAATAATGAAATCTTAGTCCAAGTGGCATTATCTGCGATTATTTAACAATGTTAGCTCAAGCACTAGAGGTCTCAGTGTATGCACCCTTTAAATTTTATCTGCACAGTGAATTACGGTTCCCCTAACTCCCAAGGGAACCCTTCACGTGACAGACTCAATCAACAGTGTTGCATGTTATAATGACAGGGGTCCAAAAATGGACAATCCCATTTATCCTTTCACTGGCAATGCTATAGTTTCTGCATCATCCCAAGACCTAAAGTTAGGAGGCCAAAGACATAGAAACTGCAATACCAAATGTTCACTTACATTGTTTTCAGCTGTGGCCATCACTGATGTTTCCTGTATTAAAGAGACTAATGAGATCATCCCTGCCACATTGCCCCTTGTGGTAGTGCATGTAATTACATGTTGCACCATAAAACTGGATGTCTTTGGTACTGTATTTTAACACGATAAACAAAAATAAAAAAAGCAAAAAAAAAACTCAAAGGGGGAAAAAAAAAGTCCTTGAAAATAAAACAAAAACTGCAAGCGCACACACATTATTAATATCTATATACAAGTTATATACATATATGTTATAACTGAACACAAAAATCTGCAGAAGAAAATAAGGTGTATATTTTGTGGGTTGAATTAAGTTCATAAAAGTAACTGGATAGAATAATTAAAAAGTCTGTTTTTGTTTTACATATATTTTCTAAGAATTCTACCAAGAAAAGGGGGGAAAAAAAAAAAATCTGTATTTGCCTGGTGCAGTTTTTGCCAAAGTCCCCTGGCAATAGAAACGGTTAGATTGGCAAGATACACTTTTTACTTGATCACCTTGAACTAGCCAATATCGAAAGCAACACCAATAATGATCGCCATCTGCCTCTGTGCAAGCAAATTTTGACCACAGTAACAATCCCCGATGATGCTGCAACCGATGGGAATGTATTGTTATTTGTATATAACGTCAATCATATTACGCAGTGCTGTACAGGGAATATGCAATTATTCCTTGTTCCATTTGTCAGAAGCCAATTAACCTACCGGTATGGTTTTGGACCAGATTGCTCAGTGATCAGAAACTAGATTAAACTATGCGGGCAGCATAATGGTATCCAAATCTGAACAACAAAAGTGTCTTTGCTCTTTGTTTAGCAGGCATAGCATGCTGAAAAGCATACATGCAGCTCCCACTGGCTCATATGACATCTGCAAGTTTGAATGCCAGAGCACTATTAGCTTTTTATAAAGCAGAATTTAAAAGTAGTAATGTCGGATGATTATGTGGTTCGGGAAGAATGCAAGCTTGTAGATCGAAACTATATGCCTGTCCAGTGAAGAGAAGGCTCTTTATGAAACAGTATTTGAATCCGTTAAAAATAAAGTTTCTAACCAACAGTGTAAGCTAGTTAGGGAATTTCCTATAAAATTTCTTCTTTTCTATATTAAAAATCTGCAAAAGTTGAATTATTCCTAAAATACAAAGTGGATTCAATAAATCTATGATCTCCACAGGAGCAAACGTATAAACTGTTCCAAACACCCGATGAACCAAAATTTTCATATGTATTGGCCATAATTCTGTACTAGCAGTTAAATATAAGTAGCTTGACAATCTTGCAAGCTTTAACAGCTCAATATAACAACTATACCATTAACACATACCAGTAACGAGGGTCTAATATCATCACTCTACCACGAGCTTGCTCCCCTCTCTTCAACTCTTAGAACTACCCATGAACTAGCCTGGGAACGGTACCTTGGTGAAGAGCTGTTAGATGAGGAGTGGTCAGATTTATGAGAATGCTGCCTCTAGCTCCATTTGTGTCAGAATTAAAGAGAATGTTTATAAGATCTTAAACCGATGATACTATGTGCCTTCGCGCCTCTGCAAAATCCTTCCTGACTCGTCTGATCGGTGCTGGCGAGGGTGCTCCCATGAGGGCACATTACTCCACATATGGTGGTCATGCTCAAAACTTTCAAGCTTCTGGGTCGAGGTTAGAGATCGGATTGATTCAATCCTCCAGGTGGACGTTCCACTGGAACCTAAATTTTTTCTTCTCCCTCTGGGGGCTCCCTCGGCATCCCAACATCAAAATAAATTGATCAGACACATTGTCTCGGAAGCGACTTGTCAAATAGCGGCAGACTGGCGCTCGCAATCACCTCCCTCCATGCAGTCTATAATTAATAGAGTCTGGCAGACGCAACGGATGGAGTATATGACCAGTAGTATTCGGAATACCTCGAAAGCCTTCACTAGGGTTTGGGACCCATGGTTATTACACTTTCAGGTGTGTTTACTTTTTTCCTAATCCAATTCTAACCTCTCAGTTCTTCTTGGGACTTCTCCCTTTTCCTACGTTGAATCTAGTCACTTCTTACCTGCTTTCTTTTTTCTCCCTCTTTTTTTGTCCACTCTCTTTTCTTTTTTATCCTTTTACAAAACTCAGGTCATTTGTTACTCCTTATTCTACTAGTTCGGTTGACTTACATGCTCTACGATGGTCGTAGATTTGATAATCTGTTGTGAATTTCTCTTTATTATTGTTTTATTTAAGTGTATTCACGTTGCCAATCCTTTTTTTTTGTTATTCTGACCTTGCAAAAAGAAAACTTTTAAAAAAACAAAACAAAAACCACATACCAGGAACGGGTGTGGTACGGCTTAAAGGTGCCGACATCATCAGTCTGGACGGCTGCTTCCTGACAAGGATCCATGACGACTATTCTGTGAAGCCAATCACAATGAAGGAAGACGCCGGCAGGACTTGACGTCAGTGGGATAGGCAACGCTGCTCTTAAGGGGGTAATGTAAGTGTGCGGCTATGTACACTGTCCAATCCTTTCTAAGGTACAGTGTACATAGCCGCATACTTACATTACCCCCTTAAAAGCAGCGTTAACAGTTCCCAGAGGTTTCTGGGAGAATCTCCAACTAAAGCCCAGTAAATAGACTAAAGTAGCAATCACAGTTTTCTAATAAAAAGCATACAAGTTTTGAGGAATTAAAATACGTAAAGCAATCTACAAAGTAGGAAACAGCAATGATTGCTCCTTGCACAAATATAACAATGCTAAATCTCCAGTCACAGTACAATGTTAGCGCAACTGCAGTGGACAGAGATGGAATTAGTGAGATGTGGGCCCTAGTGCAGCGAGGCATGTACCGGGGCCCCTGACCCTTTGCTTCTGCTATGCAGCGGGCCCCATTACAAGGCACCTGCCACACCAATGGTAGTTTCACCTCTGGCAGTAGAAGAGGTGAGCAACTGTTGGGAAACAAAGGACAGTGATCTATTACAGGAGATCCTAAGGCTCCTAAGTTAGCAAAAAACTCTAGAAATTTAAGCTTTCTGCAGAGTTGATTTTTTAAATGCTTCCAGTGGAGTAACTTCACTTTCATGATCGGGCCACTTTACATCTTACCACATTCAAGATTGGAAAGGCTAATCTAAATATTTGTGTACACCCAGGAATGATAGGTCTAATAAGAAAGGTTTTTTGGGGGTCTATGTGTTTAGTATCTTCTCTGTAAGATGATGGAATTCACCAACATCAGGGCAAGGCCACTACAGGTGGATGACCGAGACTGTATGCCTAAAATCACAAAATTGAGGACCAGATACTGGGAATATATTAGGTAATCTGGTAGACACCAGATACCATATGTAATATATTTTAGATTTTCGTTGATAAGGAGACTAAGCTTTTCGCTATTCTGTCTTAAAACTCTTTTCACAAGTCTTCCTCTGGGGAGAGGGTGAGATGAGAGTTCTCTGAGCCCAGTAGCATATTATCAATTGAGATAAGGCCCCTGCGAGATGGAAAGTAGAGACAAATTTGATTGAATGCTGCAAGGTTTTGAGGAAGTTAGGGAGAGAATTCAGGAAATGTTTCCTGATCTAAACGATCTAAGTGTTTGAGTTTTTACACCGAGAGTATCTAGAATTATTGCTAAGGCGGGGCACAGTTATTATGATCAGTGGGCCCCGCCCCCTCCTTGACTGCTAGCAGGGGCCGACTGCCTGCAGCCACATACCACATACATGTGGCTGGCGACTGAGAGGCCCACCCACAATCAGAGTGGCTGGGCAGAATTCTCTGCCTGCCACTCAGCCACAAGGCACATGTACATGTACATAGGGTGCGGCCACAAGAAGCCCGCTACTTCTAGGATCCGTCACTGGGATAATGGTACTTTTGGGTCAGGTATGTTAGTGAGGATCAAGTCCGAGCCCTATAAATTATAAAGTGTATACCCAGGTTGCAATATATATGCAGAACTTGAGGCACTCTAGAGGGGCGTTAGTATAAATTATCCCCACCCCCTTCATTAGAGATTTGCGTATGTCCCAGATATGGCGCAAAAACTGGATAGATGACATTGAAGAGATAGCCGTCTGTCTTGCATAGGTCTGTTAATGAAGACAATTACCTCATATTTAATCTTTTGCAATTTGGACCCAACTCTTAAGCTGGGGAGGGGAGCATAATGTCAGTATATGGCTGAGGTGTTATGCTTCATAATATATCTCTTTATTTGCCAATGTTACCCTCAAGTATTACTTTATGTAATAATATTTAAATTTGTATCCTTTCCTTGGCAGAGGGGTTCTCAAGCAACATCTAAATGTTTACAGTAGTCAGTTGATTCAAAAGATCCAATATTGATCCCTATATGGTGTATGAATATAGTGCAGTAGACAAGGTTTTTAATGCTTGCCAAATAAAGGGTTTACTTGAGATCTGGAAGCCATCTACCGCCATATACATATGATCTCCTCAAGGTAGAAACCTCGCCCTAGGTGGTATACTGGGCCACATAACTTCTAGGAAGTATTTTTGAACATACATACTGTGGCCGGGTCCCCGATTACATTTAACAGGTAGGTAAAAGTAGCATTTCTCATTAATCTTGAAAATGACTCCGGCACCGGGAGGGTTACTACCCGGCGCTGAAGGGGGTATTACTAAAAATGGGTGCAGCATAATAGGGTTTAAACCCCGGCGCTAGACTCTGGGAGTGTAACTAAATGTATAAATGTGTATTTTAAATGTAATAAAGTGATTATGTATAATAAAGATAGTTACCCTGTGCTAGGGCTGCAGAGGCAGCCCTGGATCCTCTTCAACCCTCAAGTCAGCCAGCTTCAGTAGCTGCCAGAGGGACTTAACCAGCATCCTGGAAGCAAATGGGTCAAGGAGGTGCACCGCCTCCTGGGGGTCCCAGGAAGCCAAGTCCTTAGTTGAAGCTCCAATAGCTTCAACTAGAGACAGGGCAGGGACTGCTGTCCCAGGATCTGGCTGCTCTCCCCTGGTACTATTATCGGCCAGAGAGCAGAGCCAGACCCCGGAGCAGGATCCCTGGAGGTCAGTTTGGACGGGAGATTTAAAATATAAATCTCTCGCCCCAGACAGAGAGGCACCAGGGGAGGAGAGTGGGCTGAGCCCCCACTCTCCCTGGCAGCTCATGGACAGGGGGAAAGCATACACCTCCTGCCACTAGCAGCAATGTTAAAGGTGTTAAACTCTCTGGTCTGATTCACATGCAGGTTGCATGGATCAGCCCAGATTGGTTAAAGGGACAGGGGGATGGATTACCTGCTGCTAAGACAAGTCTCAAATGTGTATAAAAACAAACAAAAAAAAAAAAACACCTCTGTTTTGTATTAAAAGCTGTGCCTTCATCTGACCTGATAATTGGTGCCTTTAACCTGTGACCTACAGATTACCCCCAACTCTAATCCGTTCCCGGCTGTTCTGAGGTTTGGACCCAGCACCACCGCTCTGTCAGTAACCCAGCAACTCTGGCCAGTGTGACAGGCCAGGGGGGATCCATCTACAGCAACCCTGATCTATAGGACGAGGTCAGGGGTGCCAGCCCAGGTAGACCAGTAACAGGGTACGCTAGCAGCGTCAGTCACCCTGAAGATACCCGCTTCTGGATGCCGGTAAGGAGTCCAGTGGTGGCAACACATGTAAGCACCTCCCTATTGGGGCAAGAGGGCGCATTTGGGATAACGAAAGGGACAGTGGCAGAGTAAGCGCAACCGGTTCCCAGCAACAGCAGACAGGGTGGCATAGGCGGGCCATCCTATCACACATATGTATTCTAAGATTGCAATATCTTAAATAGACTAGGGAAGGATGATTGTGGATGTGGATGCAAGGATAATTGCACCAATTGAATGTTTAGAAATCTATTATTTATGTTTATTTCACAACCATATTATGCAGCTCTTTCCAGTGACTATCCTTTTTAAAACTGCCGTTAAACAGAAAATAAAAACACTATGGGGGACACAAACTCACATTGCTACAGCAACATTATCGAAGATATGTGAGGGACAATCAACAACTGGGGAAAAAAGAAAAGCAGAAATGGAAAAAACAAACAAATGTTCCCCCCCACCCACCCCCAAACAAACCCAAAAACAACACAGGGCCACAAAAACAATAAATAAAGACTACAAGTGTCCGTGTGTGTGTGTGTGTGTGTGTAAGGATATATGTATAAGGGGTAATAGATTGGATTATATGACATCCAGGTATTATTATATCTAGGTTACTAAAAGCAAAACCATGAACTAATCAATTTAGTATGAAGCTTTCTTACCTTCCAAAAATGCAAATTCATCAATGGCATCTACTGCATTATCTGAAACACAAATATGAATGTAACAGTACATATATTTAATATACCCTGACAGCAGCCAAACATCAAGCTACTACCATCAGTCTATTCAGAAGATTCTGGTCACTTATTTAAACTTTAGAAAATCATACATCTATAATTGACAGACTTCAAGAATGTCAATTATATTGTTAGGCATGGGTTAAGCAAACATATCCAAGATTATGTCCAACACTTCCAACAAATGCAGCTACCAAAAATATCTGTGCTTGCTCCTTCGAGATGTTCATTTTTTGAACAAGTGGCCAATCATATACTGCTTATATTAACATCCTCCCACTTAATAAGATGCTTTGTAAATACTTACTTTTAAAGCACATTTTGAAAGGCAAGATCATCTTATCTGCACTGCTAGGCACAACTGTGTTTCATAGCTATGCCTGTCTACCAAATGTTTTATGTTTTTTTTTAAACGTAAATCACTGTGGCAGACTATAAAAAGCAGCTTGAAAGTTACATTTTTCCTCAATTTGTTTTAATCAGACTGCTAATAATGACAGATTTTTCACTGTCACAATGTGACTACCATTGCAACCACAGTCTCATGACAAGATGTGGTAAAGATAAAGAATTCAGAATGCCCATTCGAGCTCAGTTTTCTCTGTAAATACAAGACTGCCACATCTGCCTTCATATGAAATGCTGCATGTGTGTTGTAGGAGCCTGTGCCAGACCAACTGTCAACCATACTTCTTTTCTCTCCAGAGAGATTTTGAAAAGGAGATAATGATTTGTAGGAGGACAACTTAGAAAATTGACAGATGCATGCTTAAAATGTACTTAACCAGCTATTTAACGAAAAATAAATAAGCAATGTGGGATTGCTGCTTCAAATTTATTTAATCCCATAATAGGTCAATCTTTAGAACACCGTCCTCGCTATAATGCCAGTTTAGGCCTGTGTTCTAATCTGGCTATATAAAAGAGGAAGACCTGTATATAATATTATGAAATACTGTTTGAGAACAATGGCCACATTTTACAGTAAAATTAGAGTTTTTAACCATTAACCACATGGTTTTTTGGGACCCACCACCATTCTTTATACTACCACCCACTCTCGGTAAATTCTATTACCAGACTATCACTAAAAACGAAGTTATCAATAAAATTCTGTGGCTGTTTTTTCAGAATGATATAATGAAGATAAAGCACTGTAGCAAACAAATTAAACAAACAAAAAAACATTTAATTGAAAATAAAAACAAAAATGTAAATGCATTTATACCTAGGTCTTTACGCTGCAGGGTTTTCCTCTTTCCTCGTTGAGCATATATATATGCATCCTTGGCAATTGTTTCAATGAATAATTCCTGTATTTAAAAAGAAATACACAATACATTTACTTTGCACACTTCATATCTGCATTGAAAAGTCATGATTGTATACATAACATACATCATGAATACATGCACTGAAATATGGAGTCTACCGTAGAGTAAACAAATCTTGCATGCAATGTTGTTTAAACAAGGGCAGTTGGGAGCATAGCCACTAAGACAACAAATTTTTGGGGCCCACCTCTGTAGATGAGCAGGGAAAAGATTGTGTGCCACGATGACAGTGACACTAAAGAGGGTGTGGCCACATCATGCTGGAGGTGTGGTCACACTTTTTTGGACACTAAAACTGACATATATTAAAACTGTACTGCTCTCACCTAAGTGTTATTGCAGTTTTCGCAACTTGGTACTGGATTCTAGTCTGTGTCCTGGAAAGTGGGGACCTGTTTGGAAAATGCATACTGTATCTACCTATGCTTAGCTGATGCTGACATCCATCAGGGTGGGAAATTCTTGTATAGAGAGCAGAGAAGCAATTAGTATCACATGATTTGCACATCTCGTGGGAGTAGAGCTCCTCGGCTTGGTCTGCAAGCTGGTTTCTGTCTGGGATCTGGGAGCCGCCATCAGCTCCCTCCCCACCACCAGATGGGCATTTAAACAAACAAAAAAAACCAAGGAATTTAAAATACATAAACTAAATGCCACTTCCAGTGGAGGCCACTTTGTACCCACCCTCTCTCCACTGGTTGAAAGGCATTCCTTCTTGTGTCTGAAACACACACATATATATTATTTTTTTGCAAGATCATTTGGAAGTAGTGGAGCATTTTTGAAGACATAATTTTAAGAGGGTACAGCAGCACACAAGTTCTGTCCTATGTCAATGACCCCCAATGTTCCTTGAATGTTTCATGGCCCTTCAATACAAGCCTAATGTTTGTGTTTTATTCTAAATGAAAAGAGCATTTTACTACTCTACTGCTTTTGACAGTTTTGCAACTGTCACTTACTATAATAAAAATTTTTTTTTTAAATTAACATTCAATCCAGGTTATTTCAACTGCAAAATACACAAATAGTATTACATAACTATGAAAAGAAGTCTGGATGACATGTATGCGGAGATTATACTAGGGTGCCAGAAAACAAAAAAGTGAACCTACTCACTGCTTGCAACACGAGTACAATAGGTTGCATAAACTTATCTATAAAGTAAACATTGATGAAACGTGTAAACATTATCCGTCGATCCACATCAAGAGGGGACTTAATCATTTTACCGTGACTATTACTTCCCAGTGTCTCACCGTAGCCTTGCATATGATGAACACAGACTCCTGACTGGCAAGAGACACATCCGGGTCCGATTTCATTAGCGCCTTCACCCGAGACATGGGCAATTTAACCAGCTTCTGTGAGGCGACCTGCTGTGCAGGCACCGATGCACTTTCGGGTTCTTGTACCGCATGTCTACTGCTACTATCGGTTTCGGGAGCCTCAATTGGTGTAAGGGCGTCCGCCACAAACGCCTTCTCTGCAGCCATCAATCAACAATAATACAACAAGCGTGGGAAAATACCACGTGATTTGTAATTGACAAGATTAGGCAGAAGGCGGTGGTGGTGGCTAGATCCCCTTCAGCTAAGATATTCAGACGTCACTGTGACAGATCATCCCCCAGGTCGTGTGGCTTCAGCAGTCACATGGTACATAGTTAAGTAAGGTGCTGCAAATCTTCTTGTTTCTGTGTAGCTGAGAAAAGAAATTATACTATCGCACTGATTTAGGGGTAACCCTTCAAAACATTTAAATCCTAGAAAATTCTATTCCAATATATGAGGGGTGCTACCAATAACTTATGTTGAATACAGTTAGGAAGAAAGACTAGAAGTTTTTTGCTAGGTGCACTATAATTCGCACATCGTCAGTAATGAATTCATTTATAGAACATTAGATACATCTAAAATATAACTTTTATTAGAAATAATATAAAAACTTTGTAAATTAAAATATGCGAAATATAGTGTGATGGTACATGAAATAATGGGAATTAAAACTCTGGATGCGCTTCTAATATTATAGACAGTGGCAATTATAGGGTTAAATAAAATGTGTTACTACCTTGTTCTGAGGATACTTCAATATAGGTTCAATAAGTTTTATAGCTATTACTAATAGAGATCTCTCCCATATTGCCTCTTGTTACTGCTCCCCTCTAAATAGCTGATAGCTGAAATATGCTGCTATATAGGAGTTTAAGTGAGGACAAAATTATCCTTCTGATATCCGCTACCCTATACTATACTGATCGTGTTATATCACTGTCTAGGGTAGGACAACCTCCCTCTTATCGCCTAGGAGGTGGAGTTTCCCGGCCTCTTAGAACAGGTAGATAGCAGATGGCCGGACTCCCCGCAATATAGGCAAAGACGGTTCTTAATCCGACGTTCCCTTTCATCCCGGGAGAGGCGGGAGCGTCCAATCTGCATGGGCTCCTCTGCCGGAGGAACCGGGGACTGAAAACGAGGAGCTATTTGGAAAGGACGACGGCCTTGGTATCTCTCCAAAGAACGCTCCTGTTGACGAATGTCCACCTTGATGCAAAGGGAGACTAAATCATTCAATTTGGAAGGCAGGCCTCGGGAAGCAAGTGTATCTTTAATAGGGTCAGATAACCCCTGCTAAAAGATAGCTGTCAAAGCTTCATCGTTGCATTCAAGCTCGGAGGCAAAGGTCCGGAATTGAACGGCATACTGCCCTGCAGAGAGAGATCCTTTCCGGAGGGCGAGTAGACTAGAGGCAGCAGAGGACACTCGGCCGGGTTCATCAAATACTTCACGAAAATTCTCGATAAACGTAGAGGCATTGTGAAGAGAAACATCGTTCCGCTCCCATAGGGGAGGCCCAAGCCAGAGCCTGTCCAGAAAGGAGGGAGATGATGTAGGCCACCTTGGCTCTATCGGAAATATAAATTCTCCGGGACAAGTTCAAACTGGATGGAACATTGATTTAAAAATCCTCGACAAGCTTTAGGATTACCGTCATATTTCTCAGGAGATGGTATACGCAAAATTCCTGGAAGTTATGGCATTAGCACTGAGAGGAGGTGCGGCCAGAGGTGTAGCCTGAGAAGGATTCAAAGGACCTTGCAGGGAGTCCAGGCACCCCTTGGATGCACTGGAGAAGTTGAGTCTGGTTCGTCTCCTGCTGTTCAACCCGTTGGGCCAAATGGAGGAGGAGGAGGTCACGAGCAGAGGGCTCACTCGTACCATCTGTCATGGCCAGAGTAAACTGTCAGGCCTTAGCCGTAGACTTGAGTTTAGAGGGCCACTAACCGGTATTAGCGCTACTGAACTAGCAGGTGCGGAGTCTAACGTACCCCTAATGTTCGCCAGGGACCCCCGCAAGGAGGTTTGGACTTCGCTGCACAGAGCACGCAGGTCGCGGTTTTACTAGCCAGTTGCCTGTGTAGCGGTAAGGAGGGTCAGACGGTCCGGGTCAAAGCCAATCGGGAATGCAACGTACAAAGGAGGATCCAAACGGGTAGTCAAAACAGGCCAAGGTCGCAGTAACAATATGGGTCAGGAAACAAAAGAATGGTCAGCAAGCCGGGTCACAACGGTAATACACAATCCAGGAGAATAGTCAGAAGTGCCGGGTCAGAATCCAATAATCAGCCACAAAGGAAATGCTGGAGACAGAAACCTGTTACTCTGGCACCCTAATGGCACCAGAGCCAGGTTTAAATAGGAGCAGGGATTGGAGGAAACAGGAGGAGGAACGGACAGGCACGCTCGCTGCGTGCCGACAGAAGCGTCCCATTGCCTAGCAACGAGACGGATCAGGGCGCATTCGCCCGACAGGAGGAAGCTGGGAGCACGGCGCGCTTGTTGCTAAGCAACTGGGCGCCCCGGCCGAGACCCTTCATGCTTCCATCCCCGCATAGCGGAGGAACAGCGTGGACGACGCCTGACAGACACATATTTACATGTAGGAAGGTCATCAGTCTATTTTAAGATATGCCATTTAGTCAGAACACTATCTGTTCAGGGAGTATCCTTTTGGCCTCACTATGGCCCCACGGGTCTACACCAAGATCATAGAGGTCATGGCGACTCTGTTCAGGTCCAAGGTAGTGGCGATCGTTCCTTATCTGGACGATCTTCTCTTCAAGGTGTAGTCGCCAACGGTACTTCTATCCCATGTTCAGGTGACAGCACAGACTCAAGTAGTCCAAATTGGTTCCATCTCAGTGAATGATCTTTTTGGATTTCCTCTTAAACATCCGCAAACAGGGTGTTCTTACCAGACAAAATTCAGGCCTTATAAAACATGAGAAGGTCTCTGTTGGCTGTCAGACAGACTTCTGTACACTTCTGCATGAAGATTCTGGGCAAGTTGGTATTGACTTTCGAGGCGGTCCAGTTTGGCTAGTTCCATGCGAGGGAGTTTCAGCTGGAACTCCTCTCTAAGTGGAACAGATCTCACTCGTACCTTTCCAGTTAGGTGTTTTGTTTTTTTTCTCCAAGAGTGCATCAGTCGCTCCTATGGTGGCTGTAAAAGGACATATATTGTCTGCTGTGAAAGGAAGGGGTTCCCTACCTCTTCTTTTTGATTGTTCAGGTTGCTTATGTTCTTACAGGATGGCCTGGACGCTGGCTTGTGCCTTTGCTCGTTCAAGGTTCATGTATCGGTTCTTTTGGTTTTCTTTCAAAGAAGACTGGCTCTGATACCGAATGTGCAGACGTTTTAACAGGTTGTACTTCATGTACAACCTCTGTATATTCCTCCAGTGACTCCTTGGGATTTAAATTTGGTTTGAATGCTTTGCAGCATTCCCCTTTTGATCACTTGGGCTGTGGATTTGAAATTCCTTACCTGGACTGTCTTCATTTTGGACATTTCTACAGCTAAGAGAGTTTCTGATCTTGCAGCCTTGTCCTGCAAGTCTCCTCTTGCGGTTTTCCATGAGTATAGTGCGGTTCTTCGAAACAAACTTTCTTTCCAACCTAAAGTGGTGTCCACATCCCATATTAATCAGGACATTGTCATTCCGGCTCTGGTCAGGAGTAGGTCCTCTGGGGATGAAAGCGTTCTTCGCTCATTAAATGTGGTCAGAGCTTTGCGCACTTATGTATGTAGGACTCAATATGTCCATTGTGCTGAGGATCTTTTGGTCCTCTATGATATATACAAGAAGGGCTGGCCAGCCTCTAAGGATACTATTGCTAGATTGATCTGCAATCCATCAGGCTTATTTCAGAGCAGGACAGCCTGTTTCGGAGAATCTTCGGGCTCACGCCACCAGAACGGTGAGTGCTTCCTGGGCGGCACAGCATGGTGCCTTAATTGAGCCACTGTGTTGGGTGTGTCACTCACCGGACTGTGAGTGCCATTTCCCGTGTATCCAGGAACCGTGGCCGTCCGCCATCCTGAGGGTCTGCGCATGTGCAGCCCTTTCAAACCTTCAGTACCTGTTGCTTTTAATTGATTGGATGATCAGGCAACCCTCCCTATTTAAACCACCTGTGATCATTACCTGGTTGCCTGATCTTGGAGTCTCATTCCCCATGAGCCTCTGAAGGTGTTCCTGTGTTCCTCGTGTCTGCACTCAGCTGATTCCTATCCGCTGCCTCCGTTACTTCTACAGAGTTCCTGCTCACTTCAACTCTCATGTGTTCATCGTGCCTGCACGCAGCTGATTCCTATCCACTGCCTCCATTACTGCTACAGAGTTCCTGATCGTCTCAACTCTCCTGGGTTTGATCGTGTCAGCTCTCCGCTGCCTCCACCTCTACTACTGGATACCAGACAGCCTCAACTCTCCCGTGTTCTTCATGTTTCCAGTTCCACTTACTACTGCTTCCTGAGTATTGCTTCGTGGATTCTGGATTACCTGCCGTGCGCTGCACCAACCTGATTACCGCATCCACCCTCCAGTGGTCTCTCCTCCTGCCGGCCTTCAGCCGTTCAGGTATCCCTGCACGTCTCTCTGACAGCCTGCTCTCCTGAACCGCGGTATGCATACTTTCCATTGACTTTGCTTGTGTATTGCATATCCATCTGGACTGAGTTGTGTTCTCCTCCGGAGCCTCCTATCCACTGAGGCTATTGTTACTATTGACTTTGTTTCCTATTGCCCGGATAGTTATTGTGACTTTGTATACCTCAAGCAGTGCTTGTCAGTTATCGTTGTATTGTGGATATCATCGTGGGATCAAGTTCTGTGTGCCCAGTGTATGCTCTGCTTTACATTCATCTCCTCGTGCCCCTCCTCACATATATATAGCAGTGGTACAACTTGCTGACGCAGACCACTGACTCCTGTTCCCTGTGACACCAGTTTCTAGTATCCTCTCACATAAGCAGTGGTACAACTTGCTTTACGCAGACCACTGACTTCCCCGTTACCTACCTTCACCTGGATTCCATTCCTTCACTATAGACAGCGGTACAACTTGCTATACGCAGACCGCTGACTCTCACTTCCTCCTCGCTACTCCTGGACATTCCTCCTCACTATAGCAGTGGTACAACTTGCTATACGCAGACCACTGACTTTCCTCACGTTCCCTTGTCCATCTGGTTCCTCGTGTACATTCATCTACTCATTACCAGCTGCTGCTAGTCATAGACTTTCCTCGAGCATTCTCTCACCATCTGCTGTTTCTCCTGTTCCGTTGTCACCCTGCTACCAGAGAACCATTGCACCAACTCTATTTCTCTGGTAAGTCCATCATCTGGTGATATCCTGGGCAAAGACTCCTAGTGCCCGTGACAGTAAGATCAGGCAACGACAGACCCAGGTGCGGAACCTACAGCTAAAGAGATGCTGCAGCATCTGGTTACCCGTATGGAACAACAGGATGTTCGTCAACAACTTTTGCTACAATGTTACCAGGCGTTAGCCTCCCAAAGAACGTCCGTGCAAAATATCACAGCTACCGTTGATGCTCCTGTGCCTTCCTCCGTTTCCGTATCTACTGCTTTCACGCTTCACCTGCCTACTCCGTCAAAATATGATGGAGACCCCAAAACATGCAAGGGTTTTCTAAACCAATGCTCAGTTCATTTTGAGCTCCAACCTCACAATTTCTCTACTCATCGTTCCAGAGTGGCCTATCTCATTTCCTTGTTTTCCGGACAAGCTCTCGCATGGGCTTCCCCTCTGTGGGAAAGAAATGATCCCTTATTACAGGATAGTGCCAAATTTATTTCCACGTTTCGAAGTGTATTTGATGAACCTGGTCGTGTTATTTCCGCTGCATCCAGCATCCTCCGTCTACGTCAGGGTTCTCGTACAGTAGGCCAGTACGTCATTCAATTCCAGATATTAGCCTCTGAACTTCAGTGGAACACTGAAGCGTTAATTGCCGCCTTCTGGCAGGGGCTTTCTGATAAAATTAAAGATGCACTGACTACTCAAGAATTACTTACTTCTCTAGAAGATTTGATTTCTCTTTGCCACCGTGTAGACATGAGATTTCGTGAAAGAGAATCTGAAAAAACAACTTCATTTAAAGCACCTCTTCGCTCAAGTCCTCAAGTTCGCCCAGCTTCATCTCCGGTGATACCCATGGAGATAGGTCGCTCCAAATTAACTTCAGAGGAGAGGGACCGAAGAGTAAAAAATAGACTTTGTATCTATTGTGCTGATTCCACTCATATGCTCAATTCATGCCCTAAAAAATCGGGAAATTCCAGGCCCTAACCAGTTCTGGAGAGGTGAAGTTAGGGTCCCTGGAGTCCTCTCCATGTTCTACGAAATTAAAAGTTTGTGCTTTTGATGTTACAGTTTCCTTTGCTACCAAATCCTTTAAGTCCCAAGCACTTATTGACTCTGGAGCTGCAGGAAATTTTATTTCTAAATCCCTCGTGAATCAATGGTCCCTACCAGTGATTACTTTGAAGACACCCATTACTGTGACTGCTATCGATGGATCACGCATTATTAATGGTCTCATCACCCAGAGTACGTCTCCAGTAACCCTTCAAATTGGTGTATTACAACAGGAAGAAATTTCATTTTTAATTCTCCCTGTTACTACCAGTCCGATTGTATTAGGCCTTCCATGGCTTCAACGTCACTCTCCTCAGATTGACTGGCACACTCCTCAAGTTACGTCTTGGGGGTCTGAATGTCATCATCGTTGCCTCTCTCAAGTCGTTCCTCTCAAAATACAGCAATCCTCCATTTCACCTTGTTCACCGGGACTTCCTCCTCAGTATGCTTCATTTGCCGATGTATTTGATAAAACTCAGTCTGAACGTCTTCCTCCTCATCGTTCGTGGGACTGTCCGATTGATCTTCAACCTGGCAAGACTCCTCCCAGGGGACGTGTGTATCCACTTTCGTTACCTGAAACTCAAGCTACATCTGAATACATCCAAGAGAATCTCCAGCGAGGATTTATTCGACCTTCTACCTCTCCCGCTGGAGCAGGGTTTTTCTTCGTAAAAAAGAAGGATGGATATTTACGCCCCTGCATAGATTTCCGGGGACTTAACGCCATAACTATCAAAAATCGGTATCCCATTCCACTAATTACTGAGTTATTTGATCGTATCAAGGGAGCCCGGATCTTTACCAAGTTGGATCTTCGTGGTGCCTACAATTTAATTCGAATCAGGTCCGGTGACGAATGGAAGACAGCTTTCAACACCAGAGACGGGCATTATGAATATTTAGTAATGCCCTTCGGGTTATGTAATGCCCCCGCTGTTTTCCAGGGTTTCATTAATGAGATATTCCGGGACTTGTTATATGTTTGTGTCGTCGTCTATCTGGACGACATATTGATCTTTTCGCAGGACCTGCCTTCTCATCATCAACATGTGGCAGAGGTCCTTTCCAGACTCCGGAAAAATTCATTATTCTGCAAGTTAGAAAAATGTTCATTCGAGTTGCCCCAGATTCCATTTCTGGGATATATTGTCTCCGGAGTTGGTCTTCAGATGGATCCAGAAAAGGTGAATGCTGTGTTACATTGGCCTCAGCCAACTACTCTTCGTGCAATTCAGCGTTTTTTAGGTTTTGCCAATTACTATAGACGCTTCATTCAAGATTTTTCCTCGATTGCATCTCCTATTGTGGCCCTAACTCGTAAAGGAGCCAATACTAAACAATGGTCCTCTGAGGCTCTTCAAGCCTTCCAGTTTCTCAAAGAGTCCTTCTCCTCTGCTCCTGTTCTTCGACAGCCTGATGTGACGCTTTCCTTCTTCCTAGAGGTAGATGCCTCTAATGTTGGTTTAGGAGCCATCCTCTCCCAAAGATCGGAGCAACAAAAATTCCATCCTTGTGCCTTTTACTCTCGGGGTCTTCTGCCTGCGGAGAAGAATTATACCATCGGGGACAAGGAGTTGCTGGCTATAAAAGTAGCATTAGAGGAATGGAGATATTTGTTGGAGGGAGCTCATCATCCTGTGACAATTTTTACTGATCATAAAAATTTGTCATATTTACAGTCTGCTCAATGTTTGAATCCTTGTCAAGCAAGATGGTCTCTTTTCTTTTCTCGTTTTGAACTAATCATAACCTTCAAACCTGCGGCTAAAAATAAAAAAGCAGACGCTCTATCTCGAGCTTTTGTGACGTCCTCAGACGTTGAAGATGGTCCCAACCACTCTATATTAGACCCCAAATGTGTTTCTCTGGCTGCTTCTTCCACTAAGGTGCTACCATTTGGGAGAACCCTCGTGCCTCCTGCTCTCAGGAAGAAAATCCTTTCGTGGTTTCATTCTTCTCATTTTTCTGGACACTCTGGTGAACGCAAGACCTTTGAAATTCTTTCTCGAAGTTACTGGTGGCCTTCTATGAGGAAAGATGTCAAAGATTTTGTGGCTGCGTGTGAATTGTGTTCCCAGTTCAAGACTCCCCGCAGTACTCCAGCGGGTTTGCTTCAACCACTACCCATTCCTTCCAAGCCGTGGACCCATATTAGTATGGACTTTGTTACTGATCTTCCTCCTAGTAAAAACTGCAATACTATTTGGGTAGTGGTGGACAGATTTTCGAAGATGGCACATTTCGTTCCTTTGACCGGTTTACCTTCTTCATCTACTCTGGCTGATTATTTCATCAAAGAAATCTTCCGTATTCATGGATGTCCTTCCGAGATTGTTTCAGATAGAGGAGTGCAATTTGTTTCCAGATTCTGGCGGGCCCTCTGTAAGACCTTGGGTATCCGATTATTACTCTCATCCTCCTACCATCCTCAATCAAACGGACAAACCGAAAGAGTCAATCAAGATCTTGAGACTTTTATAAGGATGTTCTCTTCAGCCAACCAAGACAACTGGGTAGATTTGCTTCCATGGGCTGAATTCGCTCATAACAACATGTATCATGAGTCATCTTCTAAAACTCCATTTTTTGTGGTTTACGGTCACCATCCGTCTTTTCCGGAATTTCCTGCCCTCCCTCCCACCCAAGTTCCTGCTGTAGAGACTGTTTGTCAGACCTTCAAAAATATTTGGTCTCAGGTCAAAACCTGTTTAAAGAAGACATCTGCCAGATATAAGTCTTTTGCAGACAAAAAGAGACGGGCTATTCCACCACTGAAAATCGGAGATCGTGTATGGTTATCGACCAAAAATATTCGTTTGAAGGTCCCATCTATGAAGTTCGCTCCTCGTTTTATTGGTCCGTATAGGATCATTCAAGTGATAAATCCAGTTTGTTTCAAACTTCTACTACCTAAGAACCTTCGTATTTCCAATGCCTTCCATGTGTCTTTGCTCAAACCTCTTATCATCAACCGTTTTTCGGTCCCTCCTTCAGCACCGCGGCCAGTTCAAATTCATCAAGAGGAGGACTTTAAGATTACTCACATATTGGATGCAAAAATTTCGCGAGGAGTTCTTCATTTCCTCGTTCATTGGAAGGGCTTTGGTCCTGAAAAACGGTCATGGATCAAAGCAGAAGATCTTAATGCTCCAGCTCTTAAGAAGTTTTATTCCAAGTTTCCGGACAAACCCGGTTCCAGGTGTTCTGTGCCCACCTTTAAAAGGGGGGGTACTGTCACTCACCGGACTATGAGTGCCATTTCCTGTGTATCCAGGAACCGTAGCCGTCCGCCATCCTGAGGGTCGGCGCATGTGCAGCCCTTTCAAACCTTCAGTACCTGTTGCTTTTAATTGATTGGATGATCAGGCAACCCTCCCTATTTAAACCACCTGTGATCATTACCTGGTTGCCTGATCTTGGAGTCTCATTCCCCATGAGCCTCTGAAGGTGTTCCTGTGTTCCTCGTGTCTGCACGCAGCTGATTCCTATCCGCTGCCTCCGTTACGTCTACAGAGTTCCTGCTCACTTCAACTCTCCTGTGTTCATCGTACCTGCACTCAGCTGATTCCTATCCGCTGCCTCCGTTACTTCTACAGAGTTCCTGTTCACTTCAACTCTCCTGTGTTCATCGTGCCTGCATGCAGCTGAATCCTATCCGCTGCCTCCGTTACTTCTACAGAGTTCCTGCTCACTTCAACTCTCCTGTGTTCATCGTGCCTGCACGCAGCTGATTCCTATCCACTGCCTCCATTACTGCTACAGAGTTCCTGATCGTCTCAACTCTCCTGGGTTTGATCATCTCAGCTCTCCGCTGCCTCCACCTCTACTACTGGATACCAGACAGCCTCAACTCTCCCGTGTTCTTCATGTTTCCAGTTCCACTTACTACTGCTTCCTGAGTATTGCTTCGTGGATTCTGGATTACCTGCCGTGCGCTGCACCAACCTGATTACCGCTTCCATCCTCCAGTGGTCTCTCCTCCTGCCGGCCTTCAGCCGTTCAGGTATCCCTGCACGTCTCTCTGACAGCCTGCTCTCCTGAACCGCGGTATGCATACTTTCCATTGACTTTGCTTGTGTATTGCATATCCATCTGGACTGATTTGTGTTCTCCTCCGGAGCCTCCTATCCACTGAAGCTATTGTTATAATTGACTTTGTTTCCTATTGCCCGGATAGTTATTGTGACTTTGTATACCTCAAGCAGTGCTTGTCAGTTATCGTTGTATTGTGGATATCATCGTGGGATCAAGTTCTGTGTGCCCAGTGTATGCTCTGCTTTACATTCATCTCCTCGTGCCCCTCCTCACATATATATAGCAGTGGTACAACTTGCTGACGCAGACCACTGACTCCTGTTCCCTGTGACACCAGTTTCTAGTATCCTCTCACATAAGCAGTGGTACAACTTGCTTTACGCAGACCACTGACTTCCCCGTTACCTACCTTCACCTGGATTCCATTCCTTCACTATAGACAGCGGTACAACTTGCTATACGCAGACCGCTGACTCTCACTACCTCCTTGCTACTCCTGGACATTCCTCCTCACTATAGCAGTGGTACAACTTGCTATACGCAGACCACTGACTTTCCTCACGTTCCCTTGTCCATCTGGTTCCTCGTGTACATTCATCTACTCATTACCAGCTGCTGCTAGTCATAGACTTTCCTCGAGCATTCTCTCACCATCTGCTGTTTCTCCTGTTCCGTTGTCACCCTGCTACCAGAGAACCATTGCACCAACTCTATTTCTCTGGTAAGTCCATCATCTGGTGATATCCTGGGCAATATTCGTGTTGTATCATAACAAACCTCTTAACATTTGCTACTGTTTGGTTCACTCTGCGAAGGAATCGCAGAGTGCATACACAAGTTATGAATGATAGGGAATTATGAAGTACTTAAGACTAAGGAATCTTGGCGGGAAGACCCCCTGCAGAGATGACCCCCTCCTTTGGATTCCTTAGGATGAACTAGCCAATGATTGACAACCCCTTGGACCTTCCTGAAACCTGGACCAATAGAAGCAAGCTATACCATCTTCATTGTATTACTGTATTTCTGTGTGCATATAAGCAGCAGCTTCACATCTAGTGTTCAGACATCTTGTCCCCAGACTTCAGGATTGAATGACTGCACACTGGATCCAGAGCGCTTGCGATAAGTAACGGCTGTACTTATTATTATTTCGCTTGAATTGTTCTGCTACTTTTTGAGAATAAATCTTTGTGCTTTGGAAACACAAATCGAGGTTCGACAATCGTTATTGGTTAGCGACAATACGCATTTAACAATTTGGGGGCTCGTCAGCTTTGGAGGTTTCGTTGCCGATGATACCTAAGACCAACGGATTTCGGTTCCTCAACAAAGGGTGGAGATGCGTCATAAACGGGTAAGAACGCAATGTGTTCAAAACCTGAATTTTACTCTGTGTTGTGAAACTGAATATCCGTTTTGCATTGTCTAGGGCATGCTAACTAGAACCTAGGGACAAAAGAGAAAACTGTTTCTTTTTACTGTCATTGTGCGTTTTAACTGTATTACATTGCTTAGCGTATGTGTATTTCCTGCTGTGCGTACGCAAACTTCCGGTAGATATGCCACGTGGTTAAACAATCGTTTTGATAGTTATACATGCATAATATAAATCACTTGTGAAAACCTCTGGGACATTATTACTATTGTTGGGAATTCTTTTATTTTCTGCGCAGAAAAGGTGTATGTTGTGTGATTTGTTGACTTTGAATACACTAAGGTTTTATCTATTGTAAAATAGAGTGTCAGTTGCTGTTTGACGAGGCAGGTGCCCAACTGGTGTACGGTATACAAGGCAGGTATACCGGGGGCGGAAACTGAAAACGTTTTCGCAACGTGCACCCAAGGGTAATCGTGTCGCTTACAGATTAGCTTTAAGCATTGCGATTGCACCGCACGGCAAGGAAAGCCGTGAGTGTGACTTGGGAGTAACGGGGAGGAATTACATTGGTAAGGCTGGTAATTGACTTTACCGGATGCTGCCAAGCGTAATAAACTCAACAGATTTTGTTGGAGAGTCAGGGGTGATCAGGAAGCTGATAACCCTTTAGTCCGCATTGATATTTCTGTATTAGGGGTCCTTGTTTAATATGACAGGAAGCGAGTGGACGCGGCTTGTAACAAATACGTCCACAGGCCGGTAAAATATCTCTAGCGGTAGTGTTAAAAATTAGTGACAGAATATTGTGTTATTTCTGGAGCTTTATTTTGTGGCAGGATATTGTGATATTTCTGGGACCCTATTGTTCAATATGGGTGCTAAGCAAACGCTAGAGAAGGCCAAAGTACTGCCTAAGGAAGGTCCTATTGGTTCAGCGAGATTTCTCATGTGTAATAAATATGGTGCATACGCAACTGCGTATTGTGACACGTGGGTCAAGAGGACCAAAGATTGTGATAGGCCTTTCCCAACTATAGGGAGTTTTAATGCAGAGGTACTAAATACTGTAAAAGATAAAGTATGGTTGATTAAGTCAACGAAAGTGAGAAATAGACATAATGATTGTTTAAAATTGTGGCAAATGGAAGGTAACACGTGGCAGAGCAGCGAATGCACCGCGGAAGTAGGCGTGGTGAAAAGTGCGCGCAGGGCGGGAGTAGCCGTTGAGAAGCGTGGCGAACTCAGCGCAAGCGCGCCCCCACCACCTTATGTGGCGGGAGGGGTAAGTACAGCCGTTATTAAAACTGAGAAAAGGAAAATTGCTAAGTTATATCCTGTTTTAAGTCAGTTCAAAACAAATATATCAGAAGATGAAGATGAACCCACTGTGATTTCAGCCATTGCTCATGCTGTTAATATGCTAGAGGTTCAGCGTAAGTATGGGAAAGGAGCAATGGCTGAGATAGGTGAGAGTAGTGTGATCACTAGGAGTGATAGCGTTCTAAATCTTGAAACAGCAGATCCGGTAGTGACTTCTAAAACCAGTGAACCAGTGGGTGCGTACCCAGTCCGCACAATATCAGTTCCCAATGGGAAACCGGATAAGGATGGTGTAGTTCCTTTAAGAAATGTTACAATGCATTGTCCTTGGACTAGATCAGAGTTACGTTCCATTATGACTGAATTCCCAGATCCTAGAAAAGAGTTGGCAAAATGTCAGAAATTTGTTAAAGACTTAGGAAATGCACACGAACCAACCAATAAGGATTGGCGTGTAGTGTTGAGGGCGTGTCTTCCTCCCCATACTGACATACAAAAATTTATTAGAGATTGTTTGTTGGACGAAGATGACAAATTGACTGATGAGATTAACCAAGAAAATATAGAACAAATTGTCAAACACTTAGCCATCTATTTTCCAGTAGTAGTAAATTGGAGTAAGATTTTCACCATAAAACAAAAAGATAGTGAAACTGCAGCGGACTATTTTGGCAGAGCTCTTGCCTCAATAACACGGTTCACTGGGATATCCAACATAGGTGAAGACCCACATCACAGAGAGGTAGCTGTAGGAGTATTAATGTATGGCCTCAGAGAAAATTTAAAGACGAGAGTACAAACCTCAACCACTGGTTGGAGGGGCAGCACAGTAGATTCTCTTAGAGAGATTGCTGTGGAACACAACAAAAATATTTTTAGGAAAAGGGAAGAAAAGAGTGACAAGTTGATGACGGTGAGTATACAAGCATTAGAGGGAATGCATACACGACAACCAGCATATAACCCACATAACCGGAAACGCAGAATGTTGAGATGTTATAATTGCAAAGAAGAAGGGCATATGAGAAAAGATTGTACAAAGGGAAGGTATAATCCTAATGAAGGGTCACATAGATATCCTCCAAGGAGGGATTCACATAGACTATAAGACTCACACCTGCCCGCACACGTTACAGCAGCAAATGCTGCGCGGGAAAGCAATAGTCAGCGCTAGGGGTCAGGTCATACCTGTAGTCTACAGCCAGTAAGGTTAACTGAGAGTCAGAGAGAAGAACCAACAATGATAGTTGACATAGCTGGTAGAAAACAAACTTTTCTTGTAGATACAGGGGCGGCCAGATCTGTGATAACCTCTCCTTTTAATCTACAGGTGACCAGTAAAACAATTCCAGCTATGGGGGTAACGGGAAGAGTGTTACATTATCCTCTAACTAAACCTGCTGAAGTTACTATCGGGCCCCTGCATACCAAGCATTCGTTTCTCTTGGCTGCAGCGGCTCCTACTAACTTGCTAGGGAGAGACTTGTTATGTAAAATGGGATGTGTCATATACTGTACTTCAGATGGTGTGTTCCTAGATATACCCGAGAAGGTCGCTCATGAGGTACAGGACATATTGGACACCCCTCAAAGGTTAATGTTACACTCTATTGTTATAGAACACAGTCCATCTCAAGTAAAGGGGATGTTGCTGGAAATACCAGGTTCACTATGGACCAAAGATGGACAGGACACTGGACTGATGGCAAATGTAGCCCCTGTCATGGTCAATCTAAAAAGTGGTAGGATAGCTCCAAAAATCCCACAGTATCCATTAAAACCGGAGGTGGAACTAGGGGTATATCCTGTTATTGAAAGGCTGTTACAACAAGGGATTTTAATTTGTACAGCCAGTACAGCAATTAGTCCCATTTTCCCTGTGAAGAAGAGTGGGGGGAGGGGCTATAGATTAGTCCAGGACTTAAGGGGAATTAATAAAGTTGTTGAGAGCCAATTCCCCGTAGTGCCGAATCCAGCTGTCATCCTCATGCAGATTCCACCGTCTGCTAGTCACTTTACTGTCATTGACCTATGTTCTGCTTTCTTCTCAGTCCCTCTTCACCCTGACTGCCAATACCTTTTTGCATTCTCCTACCGAGGAGTGCAATACACATGGACCAGACTACTCCAGGGGTTCATTGACAGCCCCAGTATTTTCTCCCAAGCCTTACATGACTGTTTGTAATCCTTTCAACCCCATAATGGGTCTGTTCTAATTCAATATGTGGACGATTTGTTGCTGTGCTCTGATTCTTCTATGTCATGTTTACATGATACTAAATTGTTGCTTCATCTTTCACAAACAGGGCACAAGGTGGCAAAGGATAAATTACAGCCATGTCAGACTAAGGTCAAATACTTAGGACACTGCCTCACTAAGGGGCTAAGACACCTGACAACCGACAGGATTCAGGCCATACAACACATGACTCTGCCGCAGAGCCAGAAGCAGATTCGTACTTTCCTCGGGATGTGTGGATACTGTAGATCCTGGATCCCAGGTTTTTCTATTCTGGCATTACCATTGCAGAAGCTAGTCTCTTCCTCAAAACCAGAATGTGTTGTACACACAGAAGAGTCAGAGCAAGCGTTCTTTAATCTTAAAGATAGTCTGACTAGAGCACCTGCATTGGGAATACCTGATTATGAAAAGCCTTTTGAGCTATACTGTATGGAAGCTGATGGTTGTGCAGCAGGTGTCCTCACACAGAAACATGGTGACGCTAGCAGACCGGTAGCATACTACAGTGCATAATTGGACACTGTGGCAAGATCACTCCCAACATGTCTCAGAAGTGTAGCAGCAACTGCTCTTCTGTTAAGTAAGAGCGAGGATGTAGTATTAGGACATAATTCAACTGTCTATACACCCCATGCTGTATCAGCTCTGTTAAATTCAGCCCAAACCAGACATGTTTCTTCTGCTAGATTCACAAAGTGGGAACTAGCCCTGATGACACCCTCAAACATCACCATCAAACGATGTAGCACCTTAAATCCAGCTACATACCTTCCATATGTGTCTCTAGAGACACAAAGGGTGGGAGGTGAGGAGACCCTGGTTGATGATGAGTTAGGCAAGAATACTGACATGCATGACTGTATGGAACACCCCAATCAGACCTTTACTGCAAGGCCAGACATACGTGACACCCCCTTAGAAAATGTAGATTTTACGTTTTATACAGACGGGAGTTGTCATAGACAGACAGAGACGGGAGAGCTATGTACTGGTTACGCTGTTGTAGATGATCAAGATGTGGTAGAAGCTGAACCCCTCGTTCCACCTCACTCAGCCCAGGTGGCGGAACTAGTAGCACTAAGGAGAGCGTGTGAGTTGGCAGAGGGTAAATCAGCCAATATATATACTGACTCTAGGTACGCCTTTGGGGTAGTGCACGATTTTGGGGCCCTTTGGCGTCTTAGAAACTTTACGACAGCAGCAGGTACGCCAGTGGCACACTCAAAACACATAAAAGGACTTCTGGCAGCGATACAGTTACCCAGAACAGTAGCCGTCATAAAGTGCAAAGCCCATACCTTTGAAAAACACCCAGTGTCATTGGGCAACAACAGGGCAGACGAAGCTGCTAAATGGGCAGCAGGGCAACCTATGACTGTATCGACCGAGAGTATGATGGTTTTTCAGACATTAGGCATGCAGAAACTAATTGAAATGCAAGATTTGTGTTCCCTGCAGGAAAAGACGATCTGGAAGGCGAAGGGATGTGGTCAAGAGTCCTCAGGACTCTGGAGGGATGGACAAGGTAAGCCTGTAGCTCCCCGAACGTACTATCCAAGCCTGGCTGAAGCAGCACACGGCCTGACTCACCTGGGTAAAGAAGGTATGTGCAAACTGGTGAGAGCATACTGGTGTGCTCCCGGATTTTCCTCTCAGGCTTGTAAGAAGGCAATGTCATGTCTTACTTGTTTGAGGAAAAATGTTGGGAAAACTATTCCAACTGAGCCATCCCACATCCCTCCTACAGACAGACCTTTTCAGGTAATACAAATTGACTACATCCATTTACCACCGTGCAGGAATCTAAAGTATGTGTTAGTTTGTATTGATGTGTTTTCCGGTTGCTTAGAAGCATATCCGGCAGCCACTAATACTGCTGTGTTCACTGCAAAGAAAATTGACTTTGTATGTAGGTTCGGTATCCCTAGAATCATTGAAAGTGATAGGGGTACCCACTTTACTGGTGATATCTTCCAAAATATGTGTAAACTCATGGGAATCGGTAGCAGACTTCCCACCCCTTACCGACCACAAGCCAGTGGTAAGGTGGAGAGAGTAAATGGTACTATAAAGAACAAGCTTGGTATGGTAATGGCTGAAACTGGGTTGGCATGGCCTGAGGATTTGCCATTGGTCCTCCATAGCATTCGGACCACTCCTAGACCTCCTCTTAATCTGTCCCCCTTTGAGATACTGTTCGGACGAAAACAGTGGCGGGCTGGGCTGGGGGGTAGGCCGACTGGCCGCCCCCCGGCTGCAAAATACAATTGTTTCCACCGCGGCCGCATCTGATGACATCAGATGCGGCCGCGTCAGCGCACAGGCGGCCGCATCACATGACAGGGGATGCGGCCGCATCATCAATGACGCGGCCGCATCCCTTTTCATGAGATGCGGCCGCCTGTGTGCCCCCCGGCCACGCCTCTCCCAGCCCGCGTCTGGACGACAATCTCATTTGATCGTGAGTCCACAAGACGACTTGAAGTGTAATAATGAAGTGACTGTACAATATCTTATAAGAATGAGTAGACAGCTAAAGCAACAACAACAAAAACTAAAAATGCTGTCACCTGGTATGCCAGAAACGAACTGTCATGATGTTGAACCTGAAGACTATGTTATGATCCGCAATTTCTTACGTTCAGGTTGTTTAACAGACCGTTGGGAAGGCCCGTACCAAGTGCTGCTGACCAGTACTACATCACTGAAGGTTGCAGAGAGAGACACTTTGGTCCATTCCACCCACTGCAGGAGAGTCCATAATCCGGAGAAATTGCAAGATAAAACTGAGACCGACAACATAGATCTGTCACTTGTGAGTCTGTTCCGGGAGACCTAAAGCCTGCAGTCAAGAAACCTGAACGAGAGACGTTGCCCCAGAACTATCTTTCCAGCGATGGAGTGGCGGTTTTTGTTTTTCTTTTGTTCCAGGATTTTCCTTGTTTTTACTCTTTCTAGGACATTCTATTTTTGTGAAGGAGGATGGAGGACGGAGGAGAGTTCTGGTAGTGATACGGATGAGATGGAGGCAGAGGAAAAGTTATTAGAATACTCAGAGCAGCCCATTATCAAGCTTGGTCCGGGGGTTATGAAAAGGTCTGCTAGCTCAGGAACTCGGAGGCAGTGTGAGGGGCTATTGTCTGATGAGTATTGTATCTGCAAGTTTTGTGACTCCCTAGTTGAAGAGAGATGCATCCAACGATGCCAGTCCCCCAGTACTCTGAATATAGGCGGGCATCCTTTGGAGGATTATCACTCCCTGGTGGGTAAGGTGCTAAACCAAACCGAGTGTTGGGTGTGCTCTCACGTTCCGCAAGGGCAGCATAATATAGGACTAGTGCCATTCCCTCTAAACATATCCGAAGTACTTGAATTGAGGGGTGGGAGGCCCATAGACGGGAGGTACAATAACACTAGGTCCCCTAGTCTGACGCTTCGACAATACTCCATAGACAGATCTTTGCTGTGCCTAAATATCTCTCATGCAAAACGTATGGAGAATTGGGAAGCTGACCCATCAGATCAGACAATGGCTCGCCACACTCATTTTAGAGGGAGACTCACAAGGTCACCAATATGCAGGAATGTTGATGGAAGTCACAAACTAGGGCGTATAACCAAACATAAGAAAGTAGCCATTGGAAAAGTCTCTATAGATAATTGCAAGAATATCATCCATGCCGACACGTGTCTGGAGCAAATGGAGACACTAGGCATGGGTAGTTTTATCATAACTCTGTGTGATATAATTAATGGGCATACTGTTCCTTATGTTCTCCCTGATGATGTGTATTTTGTTTGTGGAAGGAAAGCTTATTCCTGGGTGACTCCGAGTTCCAAGGGCTTGTGTTTCTTAGCTAAACTGGTTCCTGAAATCATGACTATTACTCATGAAGAAATGGTTGGTATTCACAAGACTACATCACCACCATAAATACACACACAGTATGAACACCGTGGCAAGAGAAATATGATTCCTGGTGAGGAACCCATAGCTACAAAATTGATTAGTGAAACTGCTGATTTTCAAGTTATGGTAGCCCTAGATCTCACCAGGACCGCTCGGGGAACATTAAACTTTAAATATATCCAAGACCTAGCTAAATTAATAGATAATATCACCGAGATGTATGATGACACTTTCAGGTATACTGGAAGGTAGCTACAAGCGTACAAGAAGGAGTTGGTGCAACATAGACTGGTACTAAATTATCTCACCTCTATTACTGGTGGGTACTGTGTGACACTGGCCACCCAGTTCGGTGTCAAATGTTGCACGTACATCACCAATAATACGGATGACCCGAAAGAGGTTATAGACCGGAAGATGGATGAAATTTTGCAACTAAAATGGGAATTTCAAAAGAACCATAATTCTTCGTTATGTGAGGTCGGGGAAAAGGTGGCAGGTTGGTTCTCGTGGTTGAACCCTGTGAAATGGTTCTCCGGTCTGGGGGAGTGGGTACAGGAAATGGTTGCTAGTGTAGGTAAGCTCCTTTTCCTTATACTGGGTGTCATCTTAGCGATTGGTTTATGTGTTAAATGTGTTCCTACTGTGTTGAAATGTGGAAAATGATCTCCTAGGAGTAACACTGAGAAAGAGACTGAAAAGGTGGTACCAGATACCGAGATCATGATCTGTGAAGAAGTATTGTATAATCCTGAACTTGAAACAGTGATTGGGTGATAGTTTGTTACACTATCAAAGGGTGGAGCTGTCGAAGTCAGCAAATTGGATAAAGTCATTTCAATTAAAATCGAGCAAACTTGGTTGTCTTTGAAAAGATGCGTACGGTACGCTACGGCGTACAAGGGCACGCTATGGTGTGGAAGGGCGTACGCAGCTACTACACGTGGCAGCAACAGTATTTGGTCTTTTACCATACATTCGCACAAACACGCATACTTCTAAAATAGTACACATTAATGGTAGTTGCAACACATAGTCAGTTATGTCGAAATATAGTAGTATTTATGTGTTATAATATAAGTTATATGCACATTAGTGAAATATACGGAACAGGTTGAAGGAATCATATCATGTGTGGTATCATAATAAACCTCTTAACATTTGCTACTGTTTGGTTCACTCTGCAAAGGAATCGCAGAGTGCATACACAAGTTATGAATGATAGGGAATTATGAACTACTTAAGACTAAGGAATCTTGGCGGGAAGAGCAGAGCATACCCCCTGGAGAGATGACCCCCTCCTTTGGATTCCTTAGGATGAACTAGCCAATGATTGACAACCCCTTGGACCTTCCTGAAACCTGGACCAATAGAAGCAAGCTATACCATCTTCATTGTATTACTGTATTTCTGTGTGCATATAAGCAGCAGCTTCACATCTAGTGTTCAGACATCTTGTCCCCAGACTTCAGGATTGAATGACTGCACACTGGATCCAGAGCGCCTGCGATAAGTAACGGCTGTACTTATTATTATTTCGATTGAATTATTCTGATACTTTTTGATAATAAATCTTTGTGCTTTGGAAACACAAATCGAGGTTCGACAATCGTTATTGGTTAGCGACAATACGCACTTAACAAATCAGATACCATCCGTAGTATAGAAAACAAGAGCTTACCAGATGCTCAAAAGGAGATGTCTCACTCAGTCGGCGCTGCTTACCGTGCTGCGTGCTGCCGGTGGGTTACAGCTGTTCCGTCCTGTTAGAGATATATGATTTTTACACAAAAACTAAGGATCTTGGAACGGAGATCGACTGTACCAGCTATACCACAAGAGACCTTACTTAATCATATATCTCTAACAGGACGGAACAGAGACCTCCGGTACACACATACACGTAGGCACCAGGAGTGTGGTGTGTAGTGCGGGAGGAGGACTCCAGCTGTAACCCACCGGCAGCACGCTAGCAGCGGTAAGCAGCGCCGACTGAGTGAGACATCTCCTTTTGAGCATCTGGTAAGCTCATGTTTTCTATACTACGGATGGTATCTGATTATACCTTTATGACTATGTGCAATGATGATGCTGGATTTGGCTGTGTCTATCGCTTAACATAAATATTCACCGGAATAGTTCGGGACTTTAATATCCTAATTGGTGACCAAAAGCGCACAGCCACGTATGTTATCAGGAATTTTCATATACAGATTAGTGTGGATCCATTCCGTCACTAAGAGGTTCTATTAATGCTGGTTTATCAATACTGTTACCCTAATTGAGGACCAAAAGCGTGCAGCCACGGAGATATTACGAATCCACATATATCCAGTTTGGTGTGGATTTACTCCATCACTAAAAGGTTCTATTAATGTTGTGAGCTCACATGAATTACCTTTGAATCATTATTCATATGTTTGTTATTATCATATCCTCGGGAAACGCTTATTACATAGGTGCACCTAATGTATGAGTTTCCTCGGGTTATTACTAGAATGTTTCTGCATGCATTCTGATTATGTATATGTATTTTTAACGATGTATTAAATAATTTTAAAATCCACATTGCATTTGCTGGTTTTTGGAGGACCTACTAGTACTACAGCATTTTTTATTTGTTATATTATTTTATTGACGGGGACGCAGACCCCGAGCAGTAGACACTTGTCCTCTTTTCCATTTTTGCCCCAAGAATTTTGTTTTGTTTCCTTCTTTCTGTTTGTTTCTCTATTATCTTCCTTTTCTGCGGGGCTTGGTTAATCATAAACTGAAGACCTAACAATAGAGGGGGAGGAGCTACACTATTCCTTGTATCCCCCAAAGGACTAAAATAAAAGAATTTATTGAAGTATAAAAATCCTATTATTTCTGCTGTTTTCTTTCCCTGAATACTATTTCAAAAATAAAATATTTTTCTTTGTCTCCAAAGCTGTTTATGTTACATGCCAACCTGACTGCTGTAATCTCCATCTTGCTGCATTGATATCTTAGGCTGGGTACACACTACAGAATTTTCTGACCAATGTGTTATCTACAACGATTTTACTAATGACTGGATGCATACACACTATACACGTATTACATATACATAAGTGTTTAAAGATTTACCCTCAGACCTGTGCTTTTCAACCATCGGCCGAAAAGATCATGACTCTGTAAACTCTATGGACATCCTGATCGTGAGTGTCTATACACTGCAGGATTGTCGTTCCATAGCTGAATGAGATTTATAGTTTTGCTGAACAATCAAATCAAACGATGGTCGGTGCTTTGCTACAACTATCGTTCATTGTCTAAATTTAAACACTAATGCATTATCAGGCTGAACGGTTGTTTATTAGGTGATTGTCCTGATAATTGGCTGCACACACTGTACTGTGTACCCAGCCTTAGCCTAGTCTATTTAGATAGCGGCTGCAGGAATAACCTATCTACTCTCCATTATTATCTAGCGTTTTCCTACTAAAACCACTTTGTCTTCCGTTTTATTTTTATTTATTTTTATTGAAATTTTTTACATTATTAAAAAACTTAACAACAATAAACTGAAGCTAAACCCACGTAAGGGTAGCAACAGTGCCATAAAATCAAACGTACTTGTCTTCCCTTTTCATTATCTCTTCATTACAAAAGTACTTAATGCTCTCCAATCCATTTCAACTTGTGTCACGAACACGCTCCCAGCTGCCGTGACTTTGGGGTGTTTGCTGTATGAGGTCACACATGATTTCAGCCTGCAGTCTCTCTCACCTATTACACAGGTTCTAGACCTACGGAATCACCCCCACACACAGCGCTCTCACACATCCAGACACTTCAGGTTCTGCCACCACCTATTGAGTACGGGCAATAGGACCCCAATATACTGTCCCACACTGGCACACAGGCTTCTAGTTATCCACAAACTAACAAGACCCACACCAGCACACACAGGGTTAACTCTTCACACCTCCAGACTGTTACACAAATGTAAATATAAGCACACCCAGCTTGTTTTTAAAATGTATCAACAAATCACACACTGGCATTCCAAGGGTTAACCTGGTCGAGCAATCTCTCTTCTAATAGGCTAATGGATTCTTTAGAGTATCAAGGACGCAACTTATTAAATTATAGATTTAATATACAAAAAGTACAAGGCATACAGATAACAAAAATAATGAATAAACAATTAATATATTGACATAACAAGCAAAAACAGTTTAAAATAAAAAGGATTACATTCAGATTTTCACTTACATGAATTCCATTCTGGCCAAGGGGAATTGGCTAGGAAGATGGACAGCTTATCAATGTATCTTGATTTCCCCAAGAGTCTGACAACTTTTCATTTCCACCCACAGGTTTTTAAGCCAAATGAAATGGGATGGTCTTCACAGGGGCAGTGTTTAATGCTAATAGGGGGTAGGGATGTCCCATGGGTGTCACTATACTTTGCTCACAAATATTCCCAAAGTCTTGACCTGTTGGTAATTCTTCACAGATATATGTCAGAGAAATAACTCCCCCTCAATAAACCGGTCATAATCTCCCGCACATTTAAATACCAAACATAATGGGATTACAACAATATCCAATCTCATCCTGAAATACATGTGATTATGGCTGTTCCCTGTGTAGTTGGTATCTATGTTTTAAGACCCTTGTGTGGTTTTTGCCCCTCAGTACGGAGTGCCATCCAGATTTCCCAAAATATGAACTATGACAACATTTTCCTTTGAAGGTCATATTTCTATATACCTGTATAGGCTTTCACATGCTGTCTCCAGCTGTGATTGGCACCACAAAGTCTATTCAAGTGTCTAAAGCGAACAGTGAGACATCCTGGAAGCTGCTTAAAGTGGCAGGCTTATCTCCTCACACTGGGATGTAAAAAGCCATCAAACACAATTACATCAGACTCTGCGTCTTTAACTTTTACACTAACTTATCAATGGATTCATTAGATACAACCTATTTACAGTGCAGTTATGAATTATCCCTTATAAATACCTGCAAGCTCTCTATGTTCACGACAACTTGTTATATCTATTATCACAATCTCCGTACATACCCTCTGCTCACATGGTCCCTTTTTGTGTCTTTCCAGGTTATATCCGCTCTCCGGACTACAACTCTTCTTGAATGCTGCCCCTGGAACCCTTTCAACAGAATAGCTGTCTGTCAAGTATTGTCTCTAACTGCACGACCCTGCTGAAAGCCCACCTTAGCGTTCAAATAGTGCTTATGACTTGCTTCTCCCAGAGCCACGCTCCATAGGATTAAAGGAAACTTTCTGTTGTGGATTTTTATGGGTTTTCCTCTTTAAAGCATCTGTTCATCAAACAATGTTAGCAAAAGTTTGAGAACACAAGAAACATAATAATACCGACAGTTTAGGACTGCTGACCACAACATGGCCAGACACATTGCTTTTTTTGTAGCACGTTTTCTTCTGGTTACAAACCACCAGGCCTTGAAGAGGAGTCTCCCCCCCCCATGTAGATTAGGTAATTGCTTTATGTCTATCTGTGACCTTCCCTCTTTTCTCTTCTGTCCATCTCCAAATATTAAAATAAAACATAGTTTACCAATATAATATGAAAACCATGTGCCACGTTAAGATGGTCTTATAGCTTCATCATCAACTTTATATAGCGCCAGCAAATTCTGTAGTGCTTTACAATTGGGAACAACCATTAAAAAAACAATACTGGGTAATGCATACAGAAAGAGAGGTAAGAGCTCATAAGCTTACAATCTATGGGACAATGGGAGTTTGGTACACAAGGGTAAGTGCTACATCATATTGCATATTGGTCCAGCTAGAATGCAGAGGTAAAACGTATTGAGTGGGCTGTATGGTCAGTCACACAGCAATGTTGGTCAGAGGGTTGTTGTCTTGTGTTAGCTGTGTAGAGTGTGGTAGTAGGGTAACCTAGGGAGATTAAGATGGTTGAAAAAAGTCCTGAACCGGGAATGGGAGGATGTTATCAGAGTGAAAGAGACACGCAGATCTTGTGCAGAAAGGAGTTGTCGAGTTGGGAGATATTTTCAGTGAGGAGATGTATGTTGGTGCAGTTTTATTGATGGCCTGTTATGTTAGTAGAAGAATTTTATATTGGATTCGTTGAAAAACAGGTAGCCAATGTAGAGAGTGGCTCAGCAGTGAAAGGACAGTTTGAAAGGAAAATTAATCTAGCCGCTGCGTGCAAAATAAATTGTAGGTGTTTGAGGCTGATTTTGGGAAGACCAGTAAAGAGGGAGTTGCTGGACGAGTACATGAATTAAAGTTTTTGCAGTGTCTTGTGTGAGATATATGCGTATTCTGGAAATGTTTTTTAGATGTATGTAACATGATTTAGATATAGAGTTGATGTGGGGAACAAAGGATAGTTGTGAGTCAAGGATTACAAGTAGACAGAGAGCTTGCGGGGTGGTATTTATGGTCATGTTATCAACAGAAATAGAAATGTCAGGCAGGAAGCTTCTGTTTTTGGGTGGGTATATTATTAAACTCCCATTGTCCCATTGAATTTGAGTTGGCGAGAGGACATCCAAGATGAAATGGCAGAAAGTCAGTAACGCGAGACAACACAGATGGCGAGAGATTAGGAGAGGATAGATAAATTTGTGTATCATCTGCATAGAGATAATACTGAAATCTAAAGGAGCTTATTAGTTTTCCAAAAGAAGTGGTGTAGGTAGAGAATAGTAGAGGACCAAGGACTAAGCCTTTTGGTACTCCAATTGATAAAGAAAATGGAGCAGAGGTGGATCCAGAGAAATTAACACTGAAAGAGCGATTAGATAGGATGAGAACAAGGATAGAACAGTGCCTTCAAGACCAAGGGATTGTAGCGTTTTTATGAGCAGGGAGTGGTCAACAGTGTCAAAAACAGCAGAGAGATCCAGGAAAATTAGAAGAGAGTAAGGGCCTTTTGTTTTTGCTGTGATCAAGCCATTGACAACCTTGGTCAGCGCAGTCGCTGGAGTGTTGAGAGCTAAAGCCTGATGAAAGAGAATCCTGTAGGTTGTTTGCTGTAAGAAAGTGTGTGGGGGGCAAAGTTTTTGTTGATTTTGTGTTACTTTAGTGAGCCACAATTGACAACAAAGTCTGCATGGAGTATGAAGAGTCGCTGGAGCCACTTGATCAAGGGCAGTTGCTAGGGTATGGTGAAAATTAGGTACTGCCCAATAAGGGGAGGAGAATGTAGAAATTGGGGAGAAAAGGTGTTGAAGAGAGGTGGAAAACTGTTGAAAAACAATAGAGTTAATATTCCTGCAGGTATGAGAAGAGGGTAAAGAACTGGGGGTGAGCAAGTAGCCAATAAGGTGGTGATTCGACAGGGGGAAAGGAATGTTAAGGAAATTGAGCATAGTCTAGATTCAATCCACTACATGTTTACAGCTGTTACAATGAGAAAATGTTTTAAAAAATGTATTTTCTACTGTAACTGAATATAATGAAGATCCTCATTTGGGAAAAATAAGTGCATCTAGCACCACATCAATTACACCACATCTAATTACAAGAAGGGTCTTTGCATAAGAAACTTCCATTTTGCATTCACCTTACAGAGTAATAGGGAGTGTGAATTACATGGTGCTGTATTGCTCTTATCAATGGCAATGTAATAGTATTTTATTATTAAATATGATTAAATGTAAAATGATCTTAAGCTTTACAGCTCAGAGCATTGTTTATTTTTTTATTTATTGGTTGTTTTCTTAACCTTCACAATAGTTATTTTATTTTAGAGTTTGTAATTTATATATAAACACACAGGTTTTTACGTGCAAAAATTGGTCACAAAGTAACGTTTATTAGAAATAGTGTAGACGGTGGTATGGCAGTATGTTTCATGTACATCTGATGAACAAAAAAGTACATCAGAATTGCAGGATGCTGGATTTTAAAAAGAGTTCCTTGTTATGGGTTGGGTACTAAAATGCAATGCTAGCAACACCGACAGGAGTCAGCACGACATGTTCAGTCCGAATATTGAGGAGCGCGACCTATTGTTCTTATCGACTGTTTATTATAGTGACTTTGAGTGAATCTGAATAATAAAGATGGCGGCAGCACAGAAATAACGTCCATGTGAACGCCAACACTGATCTTTCTACAGTTAAGGGGGGCAGTTATAGAATAGCTTAAGGCTACATTATATAAGCCTTCGTTAATAACATTAAAGAGGCGGCGCCTCTTCCAACTGCCCCCTTAAGTGTACAAGCATTAGTGTCGGCGTCCACATGGAAGTAATTTTTGTGGTACCACCCTCTTCATTAATCGCATTCACTCAAAGTCAGTATAATAAACAGTCGATAAGAACAGTAGGTCGCGCTCCTCAATATTCGGAATGAACATGTCTTGCTGACTCCTGTCGGGGTTGCCAGCATCGGGTTTTAGATTACCACCGCTTGTAATCTCTGTATAGAGATCCTTTGCAAAACATCTGCTTTACAGACTGCTCATATGTCTCTCCTCCAGTAGCCAAGCTGTGATGGGATACCCTGAAGATAATTTACCTACAGTGTGTCCCCAGAACTGTATTTCTTGCATAATAAATTACAATAACAATGACTGTCCATATCAGAAAGCTATAGTGAATTATTATCACGGTATCTGAATACCTTAATACGAGACATCATAGTGCTATTATGTAAAAGTAATTTGAAGCTGTTATTAAATATATATTCAATTAAAACAGAGATTTTCATTTAAAAATCATTTCTGTATTAAGGAACTTTATCCTATGAACCTTGTCTCAATAAATATTGCACTGTTATGGGAAATAATGTCTCAAAATAAGATAATACTGCAAAATTTAAGGATTAAGATCCTAAAAAGGGATGTAATTGATATCTGTTTTATTAATTATTTTACTGTGATATGGGAATCCTAACAACCATTTAACCTTTTGTCTGCCTTACTGACATTAATCACCCTCCTGTGTTCTTGTTATGATAACTGTTATATCTACTCCCAGTGTCATTCATGACTCTGGTTCCAGTAGGATTAAGGACAAGCTTGACTGGGGAGTCACAGACCCACTGTGGTTAATAGTGCCACAGAAGTACCCCTTGAGAAAAATATACACCCTGGGTATATCAGTAGGTCACTGTCCCAAAAACGTTTTAACTTAAAATGTTAATTTACCCTAAAATCTGTACATCAAGTTTTATGAACAAATAGTCATAAAATTAAAATATAGCCTGAATGGGGACTGTAAATACAATGTATTTTTTTGGGTTTCTCTTACTTGCATTTTCTATGCTATCTAGTGACACGCATATGTGTAGTTTTTAATACAAAGACTATGTCATGACAGTCATCACTATCAATTGTCACTTACACCTGCCCTGTAGCTGCTGCAAATGATGCGGCTAAAAAGCTCATGTGTACAAGATGCCTAGAGCTTGAAACGGCAACATCTGTGTTGGCACGCCCTTACTGTACATTGCCTATGTTCATTCGCCCATTCACAATTTCACGCAAGACACGGCTTACTTACGTCTGAAGATGAAGATGAATCAGACCCAGAGTGTGCTATTTCCCATGCAGTGACTCTACCAAGTACCTTAGCGAGTTTGATGCCGTCAGTCACGCTCACTCACCATGGTAACACCACATTGTCACAATTATATGCGTACCTACAATTGTTGGCACAACTAGGAGGAAGGTGCGGAGTCTAACGTGCCCCTGGTATTCACCAGGAACCCCCGCAAGGAAGTATGGACTTCGCTGCAGGGACACGCAGGTCGCGGTCCTTCCACGAGTCAACAGCGAGATACAAGGAGATGTCAGACAGGCCGGGTCAGTAACGTTCTGGAAGTTCACGGTACACAAGGATGTCCAGGAGAATAGTGAGACAAGCCGGGTCGGAAACGTTGAGGTAGCGCAGTACAGAAGGAGAATCCAAAAGGGGTGATCAAACGGTCCGGGTCAAAGGGTCACAGGCAGCACTGGAATAGTCAGGAACAAAGTAGGATACTGGTACACACACAATATGCTGGAGGCAGGAAGACCTGATAATCTGGCACAGGGGTCAGGACAGGAAGTGCTATATAAAGCCCAGGGGACCAATAGCAGGGATGGGCGGCACCTAATTAGCACTACAGCGCTATCCAATAGCGTCCTTTAAAGACAGCAGCATAATTAGCATGCTGTTCTGGATCAATAGCGTCCCGGATGGCCGCGCCGGGGAAGTTCTGCGGCTGGTTGCTAAGCAACCAGACGTGCCGGGTGATGACGCAGGCGGCCGCCCTGAGGAGGCAGCAGGACGGCGCCTGACAGTATACCCTCCTCTCCTTCCCTCTTCTCTTGTTTGGAGAAATTTTTTAAGAGCCCTAGGAGCATGGAGATCTTGCTTGTCCACCCATGATCTTTCCTCTTGACCGTATCCTTTCCAATGGACGAAATATTGTTGTCTCCCATGAAGAGTACGAGAGGCCAAGATCCGATTGATATCAAATTCTGTTCTGGCAGAAGTTTGTATTGGTGGAGGCCGACAAGGAGGTCGGAAGAATTCATTGAGTACCAGTGGTCGCAGTAAGGATACGTGGAAGGTGTTATGACATTTTAGGGAAGGAGGCAATTTCAACTTGAAGCACACAGGATTGATGGCCTGCAGAATTGTATAAGGGCCAATAAAACGTGGAGTCATCTTCATTGAAGGAACTTTTCATTTCAAGTCCCTGTTGGATAACCATACCTGGTCCCCTATTTTCAGAAGAGGAGTGGCCCTACGATGGCGGTCTGCAAAAACTTTGTGATGCTGTGTGGCTTTGAGTAACGCTGTTTTAGTCTTTGCCCAGATGAGCGCAAATTTCCGATAGAGTGTATCTACGGCTGGCACTGATGAGGGAGATACAGGAAAAGGATCTGGATAAGCAGGATGATTTCCATAGACAATGAAGAACGGGGAAAACCCTGTGGATTCATGAACATGTTGGTTATGGGAGAATTCCGCCAAAGGAAGAAATTTAGTCCACTTGTTCTGGTTGTCGGAAGTAAAACATTGAAGTAAAACAACCAGATCCTGGTTGATCCACTCCGTCTGCCCATTTGTTTGGGGGTGATACCCCGATGAGAACTTTAGCTCAATACTCAACTTGCGACAAAAGGATCTCCAGAATCGGGAGGTAAATTGGACTCCACGGTCCGAAATAATCTCCTTAGGACAGCCATGTAGCTTGAATATCTCTTTGATGAAGATATCTGCAAGACTTGCGGCCGAAGGCAATCCAGTTAGAGGAATAAAGTGTGCCATCTTAGAGAAGCGATCAATGACCATCCAGATAGTGGTGAACCCTGCACTGGAGGGTAGATCTGTGATGAAATCCCTGGCCACACTCTCCCAGGGAGCATTAGGAATAGGAAGTGGATGGAGTAATCCTGCCGGAGCTCTCCTAGGAGTTTTGTGTTAAGCACAGGTAGTACAAGAGGCCACAAACTTGCATATATCCGACCGTATTGTAGGTCACCAGAAACGACACAGTAAAGCTGTAGTCTTTTTTATTCCAGCATGACCGGCAATGCGAGATGAATGGGCCCACTGTAGCGTCTTGAACCGAAGATGGGGTTCAACAAAAGACCGGCCAGGAGGAGGTGAGGATGGCTTAGTTCTAGTGAAGGCTACAATCTTAGAAGGATCAATGATATGCTGAGGAACCAAAGGTTTTAGGCGATCCAAATTGTCAAATGAGTGAGACAGAGCATCCGCTCATCCATTCTTGGTACCAGGACAAAACGTGAGTGTCATGTTGAATCGGGCAAAAAAGGATGCCCACCGGGCTTGCCGTGGGTTAAGGCACCGTGCCTCCTGAATGAAAACTAGGTTCCGATGGTCAGTAAACATGGTGACAGGATGTATGGCCCCCTCCAACAGTTGTCGCCATTCCTCCAGGGCAGACTTGATGGCCAACAACTCCTTATCCCCAATTCCGTAATTGCATTCACTAGGAAGAAATCGTCCTGAGAAAAACCCACATGGGTCGTGCGAACCAGAAGGAGATTTTTGAAATAGCACAGCTACAACGCCTAGAGAGGATGCATCCACTTCCAGAAAGAAAGGTTGTTCCTGGTCTGGCTGGGAAAGAACAGGGGCTGAAGAGAACGCCTTTTTTAATCTTGTAAAGGCAGCGGTGGCCTCAGGGGACCAAACCCTAGGATTTGCAGCCTTCCGGGTTAAGGCAGTGATTGATGCAATGATGGAGGAGAATCCTGGAATAAATTGGCGATAATAGTTAGCAAAGCCAATAAACCTTTGGATAGCTTTAAGCCCTTGTGGTTGAGGTCAATTCAGGATAGCCGTCACCTTAGAGGGATCCATACATAGAACTTGACCTGACACAATGAAGCCCAGAAATGGTACTTGAGTTACTTCGAATACACATTTCTCTAATTTGCAATAGAGATGGTGCTTCTGGAGTCTGCGTAAGACCTCCTTTACATGTTCCTGATGGGTTTTCAGATCCTTAGAGAATATTAATATGTCGTCTAAATAGACTACCACAGAAGTGTACAACAAGTCTTGAAAGATGTCGTTGACGAATGTTTGGAAGATAGCTGGGGCGTTGCAAAGGCCGAAGGGCATCACCAGGTACTCAAAGTGCCCATCTCTGGTGTTAAAGGCCGTCTTCCATTCGTCACCTTTCTTAATGCAAATCAAATTGTAGGCCCCACAAAGGTCCAATTTAGAGTAAATTTGAAATTCACTGAGTCTATCAAAGAGGTCAGAGATGAGAGGTAGTGGGTACCGATTCTTGATGGTGATGCGATTGAGGGAACGATAATCGATACACGGCCGGAGCGACCCATCTTTCTTCTTGACAAAAAAAAAACCTGCACCAGCTAGGGAAGTAGACTTACGAATAAATCCCTGTTTCAAGTTCTCTGCAATGTATTGGGGCATGGCTGATGTCTCAGGACGAGATAACGGATAAGTCCGTCCCTTGGGGATCGGTTGGTTAGGAGACAATACGATAGCGCAATCCCAGGGACGATGAGGAGGCAGGGTCTCTGCTTCAGTCTTGCTGAATACATCTTGGAATTCCATATAAGCAGCAGGGATACTGGTTAATTTGGAATGAGCCATAACTTGGGATTTCGGAGGCAAGACTTTGGACAAACATTTAGGACGACATCCGGAACCCCATGCAATCACTTGGGCGCGACCCCAATCCATTTGGGGAGAGTGTATCCTTAACCACGGTAGCCCCAAGATGAGGGGATTAATGGACTTGGGTAGAACCAACAGTTGGATCATCTCGCTATGAAGTGCTCCTACCATCAACCGAACAGGAGATGTCACGGAGGAGATGGAGCCGTGAGTGACACGACTACCGTCGACTGCCGTCATGGATAAAGGTTGAGGCAAAGTCTTTAAAGGTATTTGGAGCTGCGATGCAAGATCCGCCGAAATGAAGTTCCCGGAGGAGCCGGAGTCCACAAAGGCCATGGTTGAGAAGGTACCTTTAGGGGTGCTCAGGATGACAGCCATAAGGAATTCTGGAGAATTTCTGGAGTAGGGAGCAACAGTGGACTCTCCTAAAGCGGCCTCCCCGCCACCGTTTAGGAGGAAAAGTTTCCCGGTCTCTTGGGGCAAACTCTTAGAAGGTGTCCCGGATCTCCACAATAAAGACACAGACCTTGTTTGAAGCGTCTCTCTCTTTCCTCCGAGAACAATTTAGAACATCCTACTTGCATGGGTTCATCCACTGGTAAGATGGGGTTTTGAAACTGAGGTGCTAGCCTGGTAGCGCAAGTCCACCTTAATGCACATTGAGATGAGGGAATCTAGATCAGCCGGAAGTTCTCTAGAAATCAGTTCATCTTTAATTCGGTCGACCAGACCCTGCCAGAAGGTTGCCACCAGTGCTTTGTTGTTCCATTTTAACTCGGAAGCCAGGGTCCGGAATTGAACCGCGTATTGACCAACGGAGAGGTGCCCTTGACGGAGGTTTAACAAAGCAGTAGCTGCAGATGCGACTCTCCCGGGAACGTCAAAGACTCTTCTGAATGCCTCAATGAAAGTCTCAGAGTTGCTAAGGAGGGGATCCCCACATTCCCATAACGGTGAGGCCCACGCAAGAGCTTGACCAATGAGGAGGGAGATAAGAAAGGCCACTTTGGTGCGTTCTGAAGGAAAGGCTCCTGGATTACACTCAAATTGAATGGCGCATTGGTTCAAAAAACCCCTGCATTTTCTGGGATCTCCGTCAAACTTCTTGGGTGCCGGTATGCGTAAACTGGCGGCCGCTGTAGAGACCGTAACCACACTGGAAGATGCAGACGTAGAAAAGGTTATAGCAGGTGTAGTGGGTAAGGACCCCTGTAAAGCATCAAAACGAGTTGCTATGCCTTGAACACATTGCAGAAGATGCACCTGGGCTGCTTACTGGTGTTCCACTCGCTGAGCCAGATGCAGGAGTAAGTCCCGAGCCGACGGTTCACCAGACCCTTCAGTTGTCATGGCCAGAGTATACTGTCACATTTATATGCGTACCTGCTATTGTTGGCGCAACTCGGAGGAAGGTGCGGAGTCTAACGTGCCCCTGGTATTCAACAGGAACCCCCGCAAGGAAGTATGGACTTCGCTGCAGGGACACGCAGGTCGCGGTCCTTCCACGAGTCAACAGCGAGATACAAGGAGATGTCAGACAGGCAGGGTCAGTAACGTTCTGGAAGTTCACGGTACACAAGGATGTCCAGGAGAATAGTGAGACAAGCCGGGTCGGAAACGTTGAGGTAGCGCAGTACAGAAGGAGAATCCAAAAGGGGTGATCAAACGGTCCGGGTCAAAGGGTCACAGGCAGCACTGGAATAGTCAGGAACAAAGTAGGATACTGGTACACACACAATATGCTGGAGGCAGGAAGACCTGATACTCTGGCACAGGGGTCAGGACAGGAAGTGCTATATAAAGCCCAGGGGACCAATAGCAGGAATGGGCGGCACCTAATTAGCGCTACAGCGCTATCCAATAGTGTCCTGTAAAGACAGCAGCATAATTAGCACTGCTGTGCTGGATCAATAGCGTCCCGGATGGCCGCGCCGGGCGGCGGGGAACTTCTGCGTCTGGTTGCTAAGCAACCAGACGCGCCAGATGATGACGCAGGCGGCCTCCCTGAGGACATAGCAGGATGGTGCCTGACACACATAAATTAATGCACAAGCCCGCCTGGTACCGCAGGTAATGTTGTAGCATATAATGTGCTGTGACATTCGTAGGGTGGAATGACAAATTGATGGTCTTTTGTCTCCTTGAAAAAATGTGTGCTTGCTGCGCCAGATTAAACAATTATGAGAAGGAATAGTACGACTGACAGATGATAATGCTAGGCTACGCTTAGCACCTTGAATCAGAATCAGGCGCTGCCCGTGGAGACATGGTTGTGACTGTTCTTCAGTGGGAGTTTAAGGACTTCCAACGATGCCTGCACTTTGGTGGCAGAAGGGTTGTATTTGTTCTTTAGGGATGTTGGAAGGCAGATGACAATGTGAGCCCTGCGAGTATCAGGATCAGTGGAGGAGAAGCAGTTTGTTATTGGAACCCATGGGTTGACGGTTGGTGAGAATAATATTTGTTAGAATGAGGAGTAGATGGCTCATCAGGTGTTAGGTCGGCTTCCTCCTTCTGGACGATGTGTAGGTTTAGTAGATACCCAGTCAAGCGGCTGAGGATGCCAGCAGGTTGAGAGAAATGTGTCCGTGAGCTGTCCATCATGAACCTCTACCCTGCTAGTAGTTTTGGATTGATTGCCAAATAACAGATAGCAGACCGCTTGTATTGCGGAAGTCGCGGTCAGCTCGAGCCGCCAGTCTCAGAAGCAGAGCAGGCCTTAAATTATATCTGCGGCTTAGAAGCCAGAATTCTCTAGAGAAAGAGAGCTCAGGCTATAACTTGCATGTTGCTTGATGTTTATCAATCGCTTCCAGGTGTTTCGGGGATAGAGAAATCCCTGATTACAGAGGAGTGTAAGCCAGAGAGAGCCTTGAGAAAATGCATCTCTCTAAGATGGCTGCCAGGAAACGCCCCCTATCCTTTTATTCTTTGTCCATGCGTGGTCTTGCACATTCTATGACAGTGTTGGCTAACCTGTGACACTCCAGGTGTTGTGAAACTACAAGTCCCAGCATGCTTTGCCAATATATAGCAGCTTATTGCTGGAAGGGTATGTTGGGCCTTGTAGTTTCACAACACCTAATGTGTCACAGGTTAAACAACACTGCTCTATGAGAAGCTTGTTTATGTATATACCGATCAGCCACAATATTAAAACCACCTGCCTAATATTGTGTAGGTCCCCCTAATGCCACCAAGACAACTGCGACCCACCGAGGCATGAACTCCCAAAGACCTCTGAAAGTGTCTTGTGATATCTGGCACCAAGACGTCAGCAGCAGATCCTTTCAGTCCTGTAAGTTACTGGGTGGGACCTCCATGGTAAAGACTTGTTTTTCCAGCATATTCCACAGATGCTTAATCGGATTGACATCTGGGGAATTTGGAAGTCAACACTGTTCTGGGGAATTTGGAAGTCAACACTGTGAACTCTATGTCATGTCCCTCATCCCTCAAACCATTCACAATTTTTGCAGTGTGGTAGCGCACATTATCCTGCTGAAAGAGGACATTGTCATTAGGGAATACAGTTGCACTAAACAGGTGTGTTTGGTCTGCAACAATGTTTAGGGAGGTGGTACGTGTCAAAGTAACATCCACATGAATGCCAGGACCCAAAATTTCCCAGCAGAAGATTGCCCAGAGCATCACACTGCATCCGTCGGCTTACCTTCTTTGCATAGTGCATCCTGGTGCCATCACTTCCCCAGTTAAATGAGGCATATGCACCCGGCTGTCCAAATGATGTAAAAGAAAACATGATCCGTCAGACTAGGCCACCTTCTTCCATTGCTCCTTGGTCCAGTTCTGATACTCACGTGCTCATTGTAGACACTTTTGGTGGTGGGTGGACAGGGGTCAGCATGGGCACTCTGACCGGTTCTTAGGTTACGGCATCCCATGCGCAGCAAGCTGCGATGCTCTGTGTGTTCTGACACCTTTCTATAATAGCCAGCATTAACTTTTTCAGCAATTTGTGCTACAGTAGCTTTTCTGTGTGATTTGACGAGGCAGGCTACTCTTCGCTCCCCACGCGCATCAATTAGCCTTGGACCACCATAAGCCTGTCACCGGTTCACCGGTCGTTTAAGCCGTAACAATTTGGTGCTTGTGCAAGTCACTCAGATCCTTACGCTTGCCCATTTTTCCTGCTTCCAACGCTTCCAACACATCAACGTCAAGAATTGACTGCTCACTTGCTGCCTGATATATCCCACTCCTTGACAGACGCCATTGTAACAAAATCATCAATGTTATTCACTTTACTTGTCACTTCACTTGTCAGTGATTTTAATGTTAAATTCTTCAATACATGCTGCCTTTTCTGTTATCCTATTGCATTCAGTGTAGTACAAGTTTATGATTACATGGGTAGCACTCAGGTACAGGAGGTAATACACGGAGTGGGGATAGGCCAGAGATCTGCGGACCGGACAGAGATGAGAGTGTTCGACTGGCCTGACAGAGCGCAGGTGGAGACGTCAGGTACAAGCTGGGTCAAGGCCACAGGCAAAGGTTCAGAGTCCGGGTACAGGCAGAAGGTCAGGGTCACAGGCAAAGGTTCAGAGTCCAGATACAGGCAGAAGGTCAGGGTCACAGGCAAAGCTTCAGAGTCCAGGTACAGGCAGAAGGTCATAGTCGCAGACAAAGGTTCAGAGTCCAGGTACAGGCAGAGGTCATACACGAGAAAGCAATCCAAGGTTTAAATACCAACACAGTACAGGAGCAGGTAGCAGACTGGGACAGAACGCTATACTTAAATAGTACAGATGACCAATCAGGGCAAAACCCTCTAAGTGCTCTCAGCACTTGCATAATAAATTACTGGCACAGAGCCAATGATAGAGCAGAGCGCCAGCAGACTCCTAACACTAATCAGCCATAATTGGCTGAGCCTACACAGCCCTGCGCACGCGGCTGTTTGACAGCTGGCCCAGCACGGCGGCAGGGAGCCTGAAGCGTCCCGGTTATTGCCCAGGCAACCGGGACGAAGGAACCAGAAGTGACGTCCTGGTCGTCGTAGCGATGACTGGGACGCCAGCAGTAGCAGGCAGAGAGTCACGGAGGTGCTTGCGGCCACCACGGCTACTGACAGTACCCCCCCTTGAGGAGGGGTCAAGGAACCCCGACATCCAGGCTTCGTGGGAAACTTCTTAAAAATTCCTTAATGAGTCTCTCAGCGTGGAAACACCTCTGCGGTACCCAACATCACTCCTCACAACCATAACCCTTCCAATGTACAAGGAACTGGACTTTGCCTTGAACTTTCCTTGAGTCAAGGATTCTCTCTGCAATGAACTCACTGTCTCCATTCACAAACAGAGGCCGGGGGCCTGTTAGAGGAAGGTTGATTGAGCTTGCTAGGAGATACAACTTTTTTCAGAAGAGAGCAATGGAATGTGCAGGGAATTTTTAAAGAAGGTGGTAGCTTAAGTCTGAATGCCACTGGGTTTATCTTTCTCACAATCGTGAATGGTCCAATGAATCGGGGACCTAGTTTCCTGCAGGGTTGCCTCAATTTGATGTTTTGTGTAGACAACCATACTCGGTCCCCCACTTTCAATAAACACGGACCATGATGACAGTCAGTAAATAATTTAGATCTGAGAGAAGCTTGACATAGTTCGGAGTGCACCTTTTCCAGACGGACTTTAACCGAGAGGTAAAGGCAGGCGTCCCGGAATCACCAACGGAAACAGCAGAAGAGAAAGAGTTAGCTTTCGGGTGGAACCCGAGATTTACAAAAGAACGGGGATGTATGTGTTGCAGAATGGCAAGAACTGTTATATGCAAACTCCACCCAAGGTAAGAGAGAGGACCAGTTGTCATGGAACTTGGAAACATAGATGCGCAGAAATTGTTCCAGGGATTGGTTGGTTCTTTCCGTCTGACCATTCGATTGAGGGTGGTAAGCTGAGGACTTGATCTTGATCCCGAGGGAGTTGCAAAAGGACCTCCAAAACTGTGCAGTAAACTGGGACCCTTGGTCCAAGAAAATGTCTTCTGGAAGGCTGTGGAGATGAAAGATATGTGCAATGAATAAGGTGGCCAAGCTTCTGGCATCCGGCAGCTTGGGTAAGGGTACAATGTGTGCCGTTTTGCTGAAACGGTCAACGACCACCCAGATGGTGTTATGACCCGAGGACCATCGGAGTCAATAAACAATAAAGTCCATTGAAAGAAGGAACCAGGGCCTGCTCGGAGTAGGCAAGAGTAGCAGTTGACCAGGAGGATAGTTCCTAGAGGGTTTGTTTCTGGTACATTCCGGGCAGGCGCGGACGTACTTTTCCACATCAGAATATAATTCATTTCAGCAGATGAGAATTTCCTGGACAGATACGCAAAAGGATGCAATTTCTTACTTTGTGGATCTCTTTGAGAGAGAATGGCGCCTCCTCCTACATCTGAGGCGTCTACTTCCACAATGAACAGAAGTTCTGGGTCTGGGTGTTTAAGAACGGGTGCAGATGTGAAGGCGGCTTTAAGGGCAGCAAAGCTTGCTAATGCCTCTGGAGACCAATTAGCCGTGTTAGCACCCTTCCAGGTGAGAGCAGTGATAGGGGCCACCAAAGAAGAGAATGAGCGTATAAACTTCCGATAATAATTGGCTGTTACGGCGCTCACCTCGCAGCTCCGTCCCCCCGCACTTCCGGGTAGGTCCCGGCGGCGGTCATGTGATCTCTGGGCGGGGAATTCGAATCCTACTTCAGTACTGCTCTGACACACTGTCTGTGTCAGAGCAACGTGTTTCCTGCATCTGGCTGCATTTCCTGTGCTCCTGTCTCCCGTGTGTTTTCCCCTGTGCCTATCCAGATTCCTATGTACCGACCTGGCTGTGTTCCTGACTACCCTCTGGTCTCACCCCTGGTACTGCGTATTGGACTGATTCCTGTGTACCGATCCGGCTGTGTTCCTGGCTTCTCTCTGGTCTCACCCCTGGTATCGCGTATTGGAATGATTCCTGTGTACCGATCCGGCTGTGTTCCTAGCTACTTTCTGGTCTCATCCCTGGTACTGCATTTTAATGCCTGCCCCAAGAGTACACAGTGTCACAAATCAGTGTAGAAATACAGCTAAGGAGCCATGGATTGGTGAGAAAACATATTATATTTATTGCTGGAGAGCACGAACATTTAATGACATAGTAGCTTGCAGAATTTACCAGATAAACAGGAAATATTCCAGGCAGCATGTACAGGAAAATGCACAGATTAGTCCCAGGTTCACATAAGGAACAGGTCAGCAGATTGAATGTTGAGATCCTAATGCAGCATAATCATAGAGGCAAGGCAGAAGGAAGAATCCACAGGGTGTAACAACAGGATATGACATCACTGACCAGCAATGTGTGCTGGGAGTGACTGGTGTATATAAGGGGAATGAGACACACCCAGGTGCATGAGATAATAAGTGAACATAAAGGTTAACTCCTCAAGCACAAGAATAAAGCACAATAGCAGCACCTCTGGTGAATGGAGGTACTGCTGTTAACACATAGAATTAACAAAAATAGCAAAGTCTGATAGTCCAGGTTAGGAGCTGCCAGGCAAAGCAGTATGCTGCAGGCAGATCGTGACAGTACCCCCTCCCTTAAGGGCGGATTCCAGACGCCCAATTACCAAAAATGTCTGAATTCATCGGAATCATAGTCCAGAATTGGGGGCTCGGCAGAAAAGTCCTCGTCTATGGGCAAAAGGGCAAAGGAGACCACGCCAGCTGCCAGTTCAAGCACTGCAGAACCACCTCTTTTCTTACGTCCTCCTCTCTTACGGGACTTCCTTAGAGTTGGGACCTGCGCCAACTGGGTGGAGCACAAGGGTAGTTCTCGAACTGTAGTGCCGGGTAGTGTTGCTGAAAGCACAGGTGACCCACAGGATGGCACTGCAGGGGTTGGAGAAAACTTTTTGATTACTTCCTCAACAAATCGTTGTAAGTCAAACAGGATGGGATCTTGGGTTTCAATAAATGGATTTGCCCATTCCAAAGCTTCTCCTTTAAAATATGAAATAAGGAACAGTACCCGTCCCTTAGGGTTGTTAACAAGCTCTGGTATGGAGGGCATATAAGAGGCAGCAAATTTCAGAAGGGCACAAAGTTGGGAAATGTGCCCCTCAAAGAAAGGCAATGGCTCAGACTTAGCACCCTCAGCAACAGATGGCTCGGACTTGGCAGACGACCTGGCAGCAGACCCGGACTGGGCGGCAGACTTGGGGGCAGGCCCGGACTGGGCGGCAGACTTGGGGGCAGGCTCGGACTGGGCGGCAGACTTGGGGGCAGGCCCGGACTGGGCGGCAGGCTTGGGGGCAGGCCCGGACTGGGCGGCAGGCTTGGCGGCAGGCCCGGACTGGACGGCAGGCTTGGCAGCAACAGCACTGTGAGAAGCCTGGGGGCAGGCAGCACTTTGAGAAGCCTGAGGGCAGACAGCACTTTGAGAAGCCTGAGGGCAGACAGCACTTTGAGAAGCCTGAGGGCAGACAGCACTTTGAGAAGCCTGAGGGCAGACGGCACTTTGAGAAGCCTCGGAGCAGACAGCACCAAGTGGGAACTCGGGCTGAACCGCATAGACTGGCAACTCGGGCTGGACCGCATGGACTGGCAACTCGGGCTGGACCGCATGGACTGGCAACTCGGGCTGGACCGCATGGACTGGCAACTCGGGCTGGACCGCATGGACCGGCAACTCGGGCTGGACCGCATGGAACGGCAAGTCGGGCTGGACCGCATGGAACGGCAAGTCGGGCTGGACCGCATGGAACGGCAACTCGGACTGGACCGCATGGAACGGCAACTCGGGCTGGACCGCATGGAACGGCAACTCGGGCTGGACCGCATGGAACAGGGCCCTCTCTGGGGCAGACTGGAGGGACAGGGCCATCTCTGGAGCAGACTGTAAGGGCAGCGCCCCCTCTGGAGCATACTGTAAGGGCAGCACTCCCTCTGGAGAAGACGGTAAGGGCAGCGCCCCCTCTGGAGCAGACGGTAAGGGCAGCGCCCCCTCTGGAGAAGACGGTAAGGGCAGCGCCCCCTCTGGAGAAGACGGTAAGGGCAGCGCCCCCTCTGGAGCAGACTGTAATGGTAGCGCCCCCTCTGAAGCAGACTTTAATGGCAGCGCCCCCTCTGTAGCAGACTTTAAGGGCAGCGCCCCCTCTGGAGTAGGCTGTAGCTCAGGAACAGAGACAGCGGTTGAAGACTCGGAACTGGAGACAGAGGCTGAAGACTCGGAACTGGAGACAGAGGCTGAAGACTCGGAACTGGAGACAGAGGCAGGAGATTCAGGACCGGACACAGTGGCAGGAGATTCAGGCCCGGACACAGTGGCAGGAGACTCAGGCCCGGACACAGTGGCAGGAGACTCAGGCCCGGACACAGTGGCAGGAGACTCAGGACCGGACACAGTGGCAGGAGACTCAGGACCGGACACAGTGGCAGGAGACTCAGGACCGAACACAGTGGAAGGAGACTCAGGACCGGACACAGTGGTAGGAGACTCAGGACTGGACACAGTGGCAGGAGACTCAGGACCGGACACAGTGGCAGGAGACTCAGGACCGGACACAGTGGCAGGAGACTCAGGACCGGACACAGTGGCAGGAGACTCAGGACCGGACACAGTGGCAGCAGGCTCAGGACCGGACACAGTGGCAGCAGGCTCCAAGCTGAAGGCAGATGATGTGACCTCAGAGCTGGAGGCAGATGATGTGACCTCAGAGCTGGAGGCAGATGATGTGACCTCAGAGCTGGAGGCAGATGATGTCACCTCAGAGCTGGAGGCAGATGATGTCACCTCAGAGCTGGAGGCAGATGATGTGACCGCAGAGCTGGAGGCAGATGATGACACCTGGGCACAGGAGACAGAGGCTGGCACCTCGGCACAGGAGACAGAGGCTGGCACCTCGGTACAGGAGACAGAGGCTGGCACCTCGGCACAGGAGACAGATGGAGCTGGCGCCTCAGGACAGGCGGCTGGAGCTGGCGCCTCAGGACAGGCGGCTGGAACTGGCGCCTCATGACAGGCGGCTGGAGCTGGCAGATTGGATCTCTTCCCAGAGAACAGAAATGGTGGAGCATAAACAAATTTGGAATGCCGAGAGGAAACAACAGGGGATGGTTCAGTAAGCTGACGTGGTCTACGGATGGGACAGTCCTGCAAGAAATGTGCATTGCTGGCACAGTAGAGACACAATTTGTTTATTATTCTGCGCCGCCGCTCCTCTTCGGCCAAATGGGGGCGTGGACCACCTGTGAACCGGGAATTGGTTAAGCCAAAGTTCTTTGTAAATGGTAAATTGGTAGGAGCACAATTACCAGGTGCTGCTTGCCCAGATTCCACAGCAGAGAGGGTTGATAGAGAGAAATCACCTGTTTCTGCATTAGAAGAGACAGAGCCTGACAGCCTCCTGAGAGGGTCCATAAGCAGGGTAGAAAATTTAGCCAGCTGGGAGCGTAGTAGGATTATGTCCATTTGTAATGCCTGTAGCTGTGGCAATTCAAAAGCTGGTAAAGCAGACATGTTCCAAAAAATAAATGAAAAATTGATTGCAAAAAGGTCCCAGAATTAAAACTCTCACCTGACTTCCAAGCTGTTTGTGGGCTGGTAATACTGTCACAAATCAGTGTAGAAATACAGCTAAGGAGCCATGGATAGGTGAGAAAACAAATAATATTTATTGCTGGAGAGCACGAACAGTTAATGACATAGTAGCTTGCAGAATTTACCAGATAAACAGGAAATATTCCAGGCAGCATGTACAGGAAAATGCACAGATTAGTCCCAGGTTTACATAAGGAACAGGTCAGCAGATTGACTGTTGAGATCCTAATGCAGCATAATCATAGAGGCAAGGCAGAAGGAAGAATCCACAGGGTGTAACAACAGGATATGGCATCACTGATTTTCCTCCACGTACTCTTCCATAGCTTGGGTCTCTGGGACAGATAAGTAAAACAGACGCCCTTTGGGCAATTTAGAAATGGGCACGAGGTCAATAGCACAGTCATAGTCCCGATGAGGCGGGAGAGAGTCAGCCTTCTTTTTACAAAAGACATCACCGAAATCCTGATACGGTGCAGGTAACAATTCTGTATTGGGCTGTAGAATCCTAAGAGGTAGGGTCAAGCATGTGGAAGAGCACTCTGGACTCCAACGAATGATCACCCCCTTTTTCCAATCAATAAGGGGATTATGACCAGGTAGCCAAGGATACCCAAGAATCAATTGAACGGAGGGACAGGTGATCAGGAAGAATGAGAGCTCCTCCATATGGAGGGCGCCTACAGATACGCGAACCAATGGAGTCTTAGCGAGTATTCGGCCCCCAACCAAGGGATTACCATCCAAGCCACAAGTGGTAATGCTCGAACCCAGTTTAACTTCAGGAATACCAAGAGTCTGAGCCAAGAGGATGTCCAGAAAGTTACCTGCTGCACCACTATCACAGAAGGCTGATAGTTCAGTAGAACGATCTCTGAAGACTAGGCGGGCAGGGACTAACAAAGAGTTTTCTGAAGAGATTACTTGGAGGCCTAAGCACACCTCTTCACCAGCGCTTAGGTTTAGGCGTTTCCCGACTTGATAGGACAGGAACAAACTAGATGGCCCGATTGGCCACAATACAAACACCAGACCCAGAGAGCGCCATCTGGAACGACTCCCTCTCAGTTTTCCTTTCTTTGATTCGGTGATCAATCTTGATTACAAGTTGCATTAAACTTTCAAGTAAGGTGGACACAGGATACTGGACCAAGGAGTCCTTGATTTGTTCCGGAAGGCCTAAGCGGAACTGACTCTGCAGCGCCGGATCATTCCACTCACTATCAGTTGACCACTGCCGGAATTCTGCACAATACTCCTCAGCAGAGAGACGTCTTTTCTTTAATGCCCGCAGATGGGACTCCAGGTACAGGCAGAAGGTCAGGGTCACAGGCAAAGGTTCAGAGTCCAGGTACAGGCAGAGGGTCAGGGTCACATGCAAAGGTTCAGAGTCCAGGTACAGGCAGAGGTCATACACGAGAAAGCAATCCAAGGTTTAAATACCAACACAGCACAGGAGCTGGTAGCAGACTTGGACAGAACGTTATAACGGCAGTGAGACTCAGTCCTCACTGCCTTAAATAGTACAGATGACTAATCAGGGCAAAACCCTCTAAGTGCTCTCAGCACTCACATAATAAATTACTGGCACAGAGCCAATGATAGAGCAGAGCGCCAGCAGACTCCTAGCACTAATCAGCCATAATTGGCTGAGCCTACACAGCCCTGCGCGCGCGCCCGGCTGTTTGACAGCTGGCCGGGCACGGCGGCAGGGAGCCTGAGACCCTGTTGTTGCCTAGGCAATCGGGACGAAAGAACCGGAAGTGACGTCCCAGTCGTCATAGCAACGGCCGGGACTCCAGCAGGAGCTGGCAGAGAGTCGCGGCCCGATGTTAGTAGCCTGCACCCGCCACGGCTACTAACATCGGGGAGGAGTCTTACCAGGCAGCAAGTCAATGGAGCAGTCCCACGGTCGATGAGGGGGAAGATGTTCGGAACAAACTTTATCGAAAACATCCAGGGACGAAGAGTACTGATCAGGGAGCCTCGTGGGTTTGGCTTCCGGTTAGGTAAAGGTGGTATCAAGAGGATGGACATGAGTGAGACATTTCTGGAAACAGGGGAAACCCCAAGCCAGAATCTGGGAAGTGGTCCAATCCATTTGGGGAGAATGCCATTGGAGCGAAGGCAAGCCCAGAATTACGGGACTGGTGGTAGAAGGCAAGACATGGAAGGAGATCTGTTTCTGATATAAAACCCCTACTTGAAATGTGATGAGTTTGGTGCAGAGTTTGATGGTACCATTAGCGATGTGAGATTCATCAATAGCTGTAATAGAAACAGGAATCTCTAGAGGAACAACGGATAAGGAACCCTCTGAAATTAAAGAGAGAGAGAGAGATGAAATTCCCAGCTGCTCCTGAGTCAAGTAAAGCTGAGTAGTGAATAGGACCCGAAGGCCCATGTAGAGTGACAGGAAAGGAACAAATTTTAGGAATTTCTAGAATGGAAGAGGTTTTAGAAGTGTCCAGTCTGGCTTCTCCAGAGCAGGTTAGGGCCTGGCGTTTGTCGAAGTCGTGTAATTGGATGAACAAAAGTATATTGGTTAATATTGTTTTATTGGCCGATTGCATTCAATATGCCACGCTACACGTGGCATACGGCATTCGCACAGTAAAATACGGACGTACACACTCGCATTACAACATTTAGTTATTTATATCATTCATATTCATATTGGTTCCGTTACACAGTAATTTATGAGCAGATAGTATTTAGTTTATTATTAGTTTATATATTATGATTATATGTTTATTTAAAATGATGAGACCTCTTCCTTTATCTGCTGGCTTTATGACAATCGATAAATTATTTGCTAGAGCATCTAAGGACTTCCTCTCCTTATATGTTAAATTCTGTTTTTCTTTTTTCTTCTTAGTATTCAATTGTCTGATGTCATCTTCTACATTTTTCTGGAAAGTGATCAAACAATTCCCTTTCACATATGAGGGATAGAATGTAGATGTGGGCTTCAAGCTTGTGTGCTTGTAGATGGATCTGTCCTCTTGTGGTTCATTTGATACTGATTCTCTCAGAAATAACTTTTTAAGCGTTAATTTGCGTGTGTATCTTTGCAAATCTATATACGTATTAAATTTGTCCATGCGATTTGATGGAGCAAATTTTAGTCCTTTCTGAAGTGTGAGGTCACTTACAGATAGGTTGATGGAACTTAAACTGAATATTCCTTGCATTCGTGTCACGAGCCGCGGCAAGAGGTAGCATCCTGGCGTGAGGTAGCAGCCGAACACGTGCATTAGTTATGTTAAATATGATTTTTTGTTAAGGCCTCATAAGGCCTTTGTTCAGCCATTTTATTGTAACTTGCATAGAAATATTATTTGCTAGAAGAGATTATTCATTTTCCTGCTGATGTGAGCCTGTGCCCTTGAAGTTGAGCTGATGGAGAACACCAAAATAAATGTATCAAGGTATGAAACAATGAACATTTTGATATCCAGCTCATAGTATGGCAGCTGTGCCCTTGGTGTTGCACATAGCATATCTCCAACTCCCCTTGAGATAAGAAACAATAGGCTCATCTGTCCTTAGAAGGGGGAGAAAAATAAACACGACAAGAATACTGAGAAAGTTAATCAGTAGTGCCTCTCATAGACTAATGGGATAGAATTGTATGCATATGACGTAGGATTCATTTATTCAGTAGGCTATAAAAACTTGTATCTTTGTATCAATAAACTAGAGAATATTCCTTGTATACAGAACTTGGTCTGTGTCAATTCTCTCCAGCTGATTGAAGCGCTTCCAGATATACTTGACACCACAGCCAGACTTGGGTCAGAATTTTAGATCTAACAACTTGGAGGTCGCCACCGAGATTCACTGTCCAGCAGGCTACAAGACAGACAACGGTTTCCCAGCTCATTGAACCCCAACATCCGCGGTCAGTAGATTTCTACTCATTGGTCTTCATAGTCTGGGTCACCTTATGTATGTCTGAGGCACCTGACACGCGAATTTGTGAGTCTCAAGTATCATCTGATTAATATAATACAGTATTAACCCAATTTGTTTACTGTAATTGTATTGTTGATTAGATTTTTGAAAGATGATTGAATTTTGAGTGCATGTGTTTGTACCTATTGTATGATGTATAAAGCAAAAAAGTCACATAAGACATTGATCAAAGAAGCATGTAATGGAATAGAGGGATTTAGAGAGTTACTGTTTTGAACATGGAGTGAACATTTTAGACACCATCCCCAGAGATATATCAAAGAAGGGAGATTCTGTAATCTACCCAAATTGTGTAAGAGAGATTTCCAAAAGACCTTCGTCCCAGATACTGTCAAAGAAGCTATTTAGCACGGACATCTAGTACAAGGAGTCCACAGAATGGGAAGTTCACTGCAAGGACAACCCACAGAAACTAGATGAGAGTCCCGATTTGGACTCAACAGAATACTGTCAATATGGGTAATATAGATAGTAAACAGATGACAGCAGCTCCCTCATAGATATGATGCACAAAGACTTTAGGAAATGGGGGAGTAGAAGGTCTGCAGGGAATTTTTCAAGAAAGCGGGGATAGCCAAAGATATGTGTGGATGGAGAAACAAAGGTGTTGCAAGTGGTAATGTGACAAGAACAAAGGGGTATTGAGATCAAACCCCAAGAGATTGTTTGAAGTGGCACAGAAAAGTTAAGAGATCTGAAAAGTCGAAATATATGTGGATATGCTAAATGCATCGGAAGCTGAATAATGAATCAAGTAGGTTGTATATTATAAATGTATGTTTGATCCTGCGCAGCTAAATGAGTGAAATGTACCCCTCCCTTATTCTGTGTAAAAGATTTCAGTGTGTTGAGATAAGAAGCACACTGTTTTTTGTTATCTGACAATGTATGTAAAATTGAAAAAAATATGTCCGGAGTGCTGAATGATGATAACATGTTGAAGCTAACTTGTATTTAGTGTAATGCTGGGACTTGTAGTTCCACAGCAGTAGGCTGCAAGATGTCAGTTAAGTTTTATTTCTCTGTATGTGAGTTTTGTCTCCGTTTTACTACGTGTGAGGGAGATCCGTGATAATTCACGCTGTTTGATCTCTGTCTTAGTGCTCTGTAAGGGAGATGTGTGATTTAGTTTAAATCACAATGTTTGTCTGTCTTGTCCGTTTTTTACAAGAGACATGTTTAAGGTTGAAAAAGTTGTACATTCACTGCTTAATGATAAGCTTTTAAAAAGATACAAAAGAAGTTTTAAAATGTTTGGTCCGATTGCACGGACAAGATTGTAAATAATGTACATTATCACTATTATTACTAGTGTCAGAACAAAGCTGGCTGGGATCCAACAAGCCGTTTCTGTATTTAAACAAAGTAATTTTGTTTCTGAAGTTGAGAAAAATAGCTTTCTTTTTAATGAAGTTGAGAATTGTGGGAGTGAGCTTACATGCAGACATTAAAATCTGTTTTTATCTGTGTTAAAATGGCGCTGATAAATGTTCACAGAAATCAGGAGGGTTTGTTATGCCTTTAAAGAAATGTTACGAGATAAAATGTCGTCTGTGAGCGAGACTTAAGTGAATATATTTTTACTTTGAACACGAAAATCACAGAATCTAGAAATATGTGTGAATATTTGGTCACGGGAGATTTTGTTGAGAAAATGTTGAATGATTTACAGACACAATGTGTTGTGTTTAACGAGAGTACTCTGATTTATGAGACAGTGCTGCTTTTAAAATGGTTGAATACTTGGAACCAAGATTCCAGTTTGAATGTTTCTAAATCCGGAAATTTAATTAGTGTCATTTAAAAGGGCGGTACTAAGACATGATGAGAAAGGAGTGGCTTTGAAAACTCGCCCAGGTCTCGTCACTTTGACATTCCCTGTTTGTGAGATTAGGAACTGCCCCTTTGAGGAAATAATTTTTTTCAAATCATGGAACACATAGCGTCACAGTTAAGCTTTTAGCAGCTGTTCACTGGTCACCTGATAACAGTATGCACGCATGTTACAGTTACAGTCATTCCTAGTGAATAAATGTTAATCTCTATGCAAAAGTTTTTTTTTATTCACAGGTCTCCAGATGCAAAGACCCATTAGGCAATCCAGATTGCATTGATCTAACTTCCAATGCACCATCTTTACACCACAACAAACATAAGTATAAACTAATGAAGGATTTAAATAACTTAGACTCTGCTGAGTAATGATTACCTTGTTTTGGAAAGAGATATTAGAGTTTATGTGCTATTCGCATAGCAAATGCATGAGCCAGATGGTTTTTCTGTATGTGCAGAAAGCAAAAGGTTTTTATTTGTATCCTCATTACAGTTTTGAGTCAATCAGTGTTTGTAAAGACATTTACTGCCCTTATTTACTGTGCTATAATTGTCATATACTGTAAATAATTCTTTGTATCGTGGGCATGGTAATGCATTGATGGGAATTCAATATTTTTACAGAAATGGAAAAGATTTAAGACTTTAAGAGCTATTTTATGTGCTCCTGCATTAGCACTTCTGGATGATAGCAATCCATTTACATTCTCCTCTGAGCAGAACCAAATGTTTAACCAATTTTAAGCTGAAATAACTTCAGCGCCAGCACTGGTTTTGCCAGATTATGACAAGCCTTTCACATTATTTTGTTATGAAGTCAGTGCACATGAACAAGGGGTACTGACACAAATACATGGTTGCAAGCTAAGGTCACTTGCATACTACTCTGCTTTAGTGCTTGAAAAGAGTTAAAATGCATAGTGTTGACTACCCTTCAATGCATACCCCTTTTGTTTAAACAAACCCACATATACAACCATAAAATAAAGACACGGACACCGACTTAAGTTTGGAATAAAAAAGGTCCTTTTATTACATTATTATTTGTTTTAAATTATTTTTATTTTATTTTATTTTATTTATCTTTATTTTATTTTATCTATCAATACTATCAAAAGCTATAAACAATTTGGACCTTTTTCTTTATAGAGGTGGCGAAGAGCAAGGGCAGCCAGCTAAAAAACCAACACAAGCCAATACGGTGGAAGATCGCCTCCTTTCCACCAACCCAGGTTAACACCTTATCTATTGGCCGGTACTATACACTATAGATTAACTCAATACCCTCTGAACTCAAACTGGTCAAGCCCTTTCTAGGCAAAACCTGATACTCCTTACTAGAGTATCAACGAGTCTAATAACATTGAGGGAACCAAGGCTATATCGCCAACACATTAAGTACCGTATGTTTAACAACCTTATGACTGCCATGCTCTCCTGCCAAAGCCGAGTGCCCTACGGACCACGCGGCCCGCCACCTAAAGAAAGAACTAAACCCTTGAGCTCTGAAAAAATCCTCTCTATGAACAAAACCGTTCCTTCTGGCGACAAATGAACCCCATCCGCTCTAAAAATATGCCTCTTGTCCACTGTTAACCCAGGATGACTAATGACAACCCCCTTTAAGCCCCTAATGTTCTGCCTAGCGTATCCGTTTACCTTTTTAACCACCTTTATCAATGTGGCCGGGGGAATAGATGACCTCCAGGACAACCGAGGTATTATGTTAGACCAACAAATCTTCATTGAAGGCCAACGGGCATGTATTTGCGCGAGATCTTCCCGAATGTTAATGATTAAATCAAGGGATTTTCCCTTTCCTACATCATTACCTCCCAAATGAACGACCACTATATCCGGGGTACCGTGCTCTTCTATTTCTTCCCCTAACATGGGAATCAAAGCCGCCCATACCATGCCCCTTTTACCCAACCAGCGGATGTCAACTGGGTGTGTGAAACCGGACCACCTCTCCGCTATCCTGTGTTTCGCAGCCCAAAAGATAAATGAATGACCCACGACCCATATCCTTGTCTTCTTCACCGAAAAACCTAAAACAAAATGAATAGTCTCATCAATCATAACCGTATCTGAGAAATGATCCACCAAACAACCGTGTTAAAAAACAGAACTATATAATTATTTTATTTTTATTTTTATTTCAATTTTAACACTTTGCTGAGGTATCCCCTCCCTACCAGAGGGGCCACCCCAACTAAATTTGAATATTGGAAAGGGAAAAAAGATCCTATCTTTAGCTCTAAAAGCAATTGATTTTATCTATTTTGTCTCGTTTATTGACTGATTTATTTATTTATTTTTCATCTATTTTGTCTCGCTAAGCTGAAATTATCTTTATTCTTTAATTCTTAACAAAATGAAATGGAAAATTGGTAACCCATATGAAGGTAAAAACCCCTTGTAAACCCCGGGAGGCACACACACTAATCAGGCCTTGCCAAGGAAAACAAGAGGAAAAATCCCTCCATGCCCCCGTTTAACACAGCGAGCAGCATAACCCTGGGTCACCAAGTGATAGATGAGAAAAGAAGAGATGAAAGCGATAAAGAACCATGAGAGACATAAGGAGAGAACATGACCATATATATATAAGAGCCCTTACAAGGCTCATTAATCCGGCCGGATATATTTCTTATAGGCCTGTGACTTCCATCTCCCTAGCGCTTGAATCTCATTGACAGATGCCCCTCTGGCTGCAGCGGCGGTGGCCGCCCCTATTCTGAAAGAATGCGTGCCATATTCAACAGGGTTAAGGCCAACCTCCCCAAGGGCCCGTTTTAACAAAGCGCTAAACTGAAATTTAGTTACTGGCGTATTGTCCGAATGACTTAACCACAAACCTTCCCCTGGGGGGCGAATTTTAGCGAATTGATTGGCCAGCTTGACCGGGCATATGAATGTTTCCTGCTGCTCCGTAATCGCTAACCAATGACCTCTGCCTAACTGATCCGTTTTGGACTTGACTATCTTACAACGTATCACATTAGTTTGTAAAATAACATTTCTAAACAACAAAGCTCCCCCTATGTCGTTCTTAGATCTGGCTACCAACTCACTAACCCTAAAGGCTCCGTGATACGCCATTGAAAAAGCCAGCCCGAATAGCAAAGCCTCATAGTCATCTGTAGCTAAATTACGCAACACCGCAATCAATCTGGCTAAAATTTGCCCGTCAATCGGCCGGCGTGTGTCACTAGTTATAGGCTGAATCCTGGACCAACCCTTCAGTGCTTTAGTTATGATAAATGACTTTGTGGGATCCTGCGCGCTGTTCAACTTAGCCGTGAATGAAATACCAGCCAAAAGGGACCCCATCTTTGCTCTAGAAACCCCTTCGTTATAACACTTCCACATAAAACCCGTAATGGAGGGAATCTGACCTGAAGTGTCGCTGTTGCAAGATGCGCAGTAACTCAACCAACGTTCCCATGCCCCTTGATAACATTTTCTAGTTGCCGGAGCCAAGGACGCTTCTGTTAGCCACCTTATCCCTAAAGGACCATCTGCCAAACATAAGGAGGACACTGTAAGCCGGTTAAACTTGCATGTGGAGCCAGCGATCTGAAACGCTGCCATTCAAAACGAGAAAGAGCATCAGCTATTTGGTTATCCACGCCAGGAACATGACGTGCCCGAAAGGTAATGTCAGACTCTAAACACCTCAACACCAGGACACGGAGCAAATTAATCGCCGTCCGTGAGGAGGCGCTTTGCTTGTTAATAGCCTGCACCACACCTAAGTTGTCGCACCAAAAAACCACGCTCCTGCCGCGCAACCGGACAGCCCACAGCTCCAAAGCCACAACGATGGGAAACAACTCTAACGTTAACAGATTTCGCACCAGGCCTTCGGATCTCCATGACTGCGGCCAGGGTGCCGCGCACCATTCCCCTTGGAAAAAGGCACCAAAACCTTTCGAGCCTGATGCGTCTGTATGCAAATCCAATGATGTACTAGCTACTGCGGGTGCTGGCCATACTCTTACACCGTTAAAAACAACTAGAAAACGACTCCATATGCCTAGATCCTCCCTAATCTCTGTCGACAAACGCACCTGGGAATGGGGACTACGCAAGCCTGACGTTGCTAGCTGAAGCTTCCTACAAAATACTCGGCCCATGGGTATTACTCAGCAGGCAAAGTTGAAAGAGCCTAACAACGATTGAACTTTACGCAACGTGCAAGATGGAACAGCCAAGACCTCTCGTATTAGGGCTTGTAACTTAGACACTTTATCAGATGGTAAACGACAACAACCTTCCAATGTGTCAATTTCGATACCTAAAAACCTCAGGCATGTGGCCGGGCCCTCCGTTTTGTCTGCAGCTACTGGCACCCCCATAACACGAAATAACGCTTGCGCCGCATACAGTGTTTCCTTACAACTAGGGGAATTCGCCGGACCTATAAACAGGAAGTCATCCAGATAATGCGCAATGCCGCGATGTCCCGTCCCTGCCCTGATACACCAATGGAGGAATGAACTAAACGCCTCGAAATATGCGCATGATACTGAACAGCCCATTGGCAGGCACCGATCCACATAGTAATGGTTCTGAATTCTAAAACCCATAAATTTGAAGGACTCTGGATGCAACGGGAGGAGGCGAAAAGCCGATTCTATGTCCAACTTAGCCATAAGCGCACCCTTGCCAAATTCTCTCACTAGTGCTAACGCATCATCAAAGGACTGGTACACCACTGAGCTAATTTGGGGGTCAATTGCATCATTAACTGACTTACCCGCCGGGTAAGATAAATGCTGGATTAACCTAAATTTTCCTGGGGCCTTCTTAGGTACTATTCCCACCGGGGAAATGACTAAGTCTTGAATGGGAGGGGATGAAAAAGGACCCACCATGCGACCAAGGCCTATCTCTTTACCTACTTTTTCCGCTAGGATGTCGGGGTGTACATACGCTGAGCGAAGGTTTCTGGCGGCAGTACCCGCCACCCCACTATTTATGGGAAGACGAAAACCAAGGCGAAAACCCTCCCTAAGAAAAGAGGCCTGCGCCGCATCTGGGTAAAGGGACAGCCATTTGCAGAGGATAGGGAATATAATAGGGGAGTCCGCTTTAGACAGTACCCCCCGCCCCTCCCCGTCCCCTACCGACTCCGACGGAGCCCCTAGGACATTCTTTAAGGGGATGACTTCCTCTACAATTGGTGCAGACGTGTCTATACCGGCACGAATCCCCCCTCCCGCATGAGGAATTGTTAAAGGCGAAGCAACGGTTTTTGGAAGACTGGGGAGCACCTCGTCTCCCCCCATACGGAAACCTGGCTAACTGAGGGGGACCATACCCCATGCTCACCTCCCACACCTGGGCTCTATTTAACCTTAACCAGATCTCAACATCCTTAAAAGCCAGGGGCATATAAAGCTGACCGTGCACCTTCTCGCGAAACAGCTTATCGTACAACCTCCAGGTACCTGGGCGTTCACAACTATGCATCTCATTAATAAGGTGAAGATATTTCCATACGTCTATGATTGCATCAGGCCTAGTTTCCACATAACAAGCTGAGAAAACGCAATACCCTGTCAGCCAGTTCGAAAAGTTTCTGTATGCATCCTCCCCGACTCCCCCTCGCGCGCAGGCAGCTGCCAACTCTTTTTGTGCGACCTTCGTCAGCTCAAATATATCAACATAATGGCCTTTCTTAATCTTGTGCCTCATGCTGCGCCTAACTCCTATCAACAATGCCGTGTTTTCACATCTAACCAGGGGACCTCCAGCCGGAGTGGCAGACGCTGTCTCCCGCCGATCTGCGCTCTTCCTTTTAGTTCCTCCGAAGTGGGTGTTAAGGATTTTAATAAGCTTGCGCTGACCCTGCCTGGGGGAAGATGGGGCTGACTCATCACTGGTGGTGGCTATGCTTGAACTGGACATATAAGTGTTGCTTATAGTAGAACCTTCATACTCACCGACCGCTTCCTGCGCTTCCTGCAGATCCAAACTCGCTCCGCCCACGCCCTCCGAAACGACTTGCTGCGACCTTTGTTGCCCTGTAGAGCTCCCTGCCGCCTCTTCCTGGTGCATCTGCGACCCCGCTCCGTCCATGTTCGCACGCCCTGTCCCCGAAGATGGTTGCGCCTGTGAAACTGGATAAGAAGAAATGTTAACACGTGGAGAAGACAGATTGCCCGCCTGCTGAGTCGGGACCCCATCCGGGGCCGCACCTGGAGGGTTAACCATGAGATGACCTAGAAAACCCGCCTGAGGGGGAACCCCTTGACCCCTATCCCCCCGTTGTCTGACAAGAGAAAGCGAATCCGTACCAGAAACGCCCGATATGTTAACCCAGGCGGGTTGAGGGTAAGAATGTAAGTACTGACCAGATAAAGATGGATAAGGGGCCGACCACAAGTTCCCTGCTTCAACTACCGACCCATAGCCCCTAGTGGGGTATGGTAATGACCAAGAGGAGGCCGGTCCCCCCGCCCTGGGTTGATCACCAAAATTCTGCTGAAGCGGCCATATAACAGCTGGGTCCAAGACCAGGGGTAGGGTAGCAGAAGGACAGACAGAAGGGAATTGTTGATAGGCTGCACCCCCGCTCCCGGGGGGAAACATAACCGGGGCAGGACCCAGCAACCCAGGGGCCCTATTAGAAGATATCACTGCCCCAGCCTGAGACACAGCGTCCCCAGAAAAAAGAAGGGGGGAGGGGGAGGAGGGGGGTGGGTCTCTGGCCTGTGAGAGGGAAAGGGGGGGAGGGAGTTGAGGGGAATCACCCCTTGGAAAGGAGGGAGGGGGAGGGATGGGACCAGCTGGGCCCCCATATGCGTGGTATTGGATGGTTGTCCTGAGAAATGTTGGCCGACAAAGGGGGATGGCAAAACACCTGAAACCACCGCCCCCTGTCCCTGTGACCCCGGGGGAACGACAGGGTCAAGAATGATAGGCCCCAGGCCTCTATATGGGGACACCTGTGCCTGCTCTGCAGAACTCTGGACTCTGTCCCCCACAGATCCCACATCATTCACGGGGATACCTGCGGAGGAAATGACTGGAGACCCAACGGAGGGGGGTACTAAAGATGGCCCCAGTGTACCAAAGAGCGCCACGTGAGCGGGGGAAGGAGATCCCCTGCCCCTGGCTCTGGCAGACAGCCTGCTCCTCCGCTTGCCTCCGGACACGAGCGGCCTCGCCGCCCGCTCCGGAGCCCTGGACCTGCTAACCAGACCCGGTCCCGCCCCGCGAGCAACGCTCGCGGCGGCCGGGCCACGTGACCTGCGGGTGGCCGTATCGCCGCTAGAGCGGGCGTCCCTGCCGGGAGGACCCGGAGGTTGTAGCTGGCCTTGGTCAGAGAGGGGGGTGAAAACAGAAGGGCCAGACCGTATAAAAGGTGCGGAAAGCGCCGCCGGAGGAGGGGGGGAACCAGCAAACCTGGCGGGGATAGACCGAGACCTTCTGGGCCGGGATGCTGCCATGACCGTGAACGGGTGTAGAGGGGGAAATTAAAGAAAACAGGGGTGGGAGGATGAATGGATGGAAAAGGGAAGACTAGGGCAGAGAAGGAAGAAGGAGAGAAAAAGACACAAAAACAGTACAAGAGAACAGAGAACAAAACAAACAAGCCAGATACTAAGCCTGATGCTGCAGCTTCTCCGGATCCAGGAAACAGGAAGCTCTCTCCTTCTCCCACTGCTTGATGTATTCTTTCCACGACACTCCCACATCCTTCCTATTGGCTGATTCCAACACTGACTTAAAACCCCCACCCAGTGGTAAGTAACATTATCAGTTTCACACCACATGATTTTAAACTCCCTCGGCTAATGGCCTCTCTCATAAATATATATTGTGCTAATACACCCAGTTACCTTAACGGTATCGCACGCTGTGACAGGAACCAAGCACAAACAAAACATTTGTCACCGGCCAGATTTACTAAATATGAAGATATACAGCACAATGAACATTCCCTCCTATTGTGAAATGAGTGACATATAACACTTGCCGAGCGCACTGTGTATTTTCTTCCTCCATTTCCTTTTTCATATTTCCCTAAGAAATCCAGAATTAGAAGACAAACAAAAGGAAGCACAAGAGGCCCCAGAGCCTCTCATGTTCACAGATATATGTTAAGATCTTCAGACAAGGGGAATCTGAGTAAAATGTATTTTACAAGTTTTTTAAAGGTCCAAGGGAGACCAGAGAGTGGAATTCATTGATATTAGCAGGAGGAATATAGATTGCACGTTATTTTCCTTTGCTGTACGCTGTAGATGTGTACTAGTCTAGAAAGGAAAGCCAGGTCTGGAAGAACCAGACTCACACCAATAATAATGTAGAGATCATTATACATAATTAGAAAATTCTAATATGAAAGTTTAACCCAACCAAATAAAGAAAAGAGCAACCTGTGACTGTAGGGGTTTACACCCAATACAGAAATGTATTTGTGAGTATTGTGGCCCAACACATTATTACATTTACACAAGCCAATAGGTTAATATTTGAATACCTGACAGCTTAGTCTGGAGGGTGCTGCCTGACCCTAAATATTTAAATTGAAGCCCAGGGTTGCATGTTTTTAACTAGTGATGCAAATGATCCAGAGAAAATGGGCACACTAGAGATGCTTATCTAGGAGGATAATTTTCATGGCTGTACCTGGCCGATTGGGTCAAGGGTATAAGAGGATTGATATCAGGTTTTATACATGTTGTAGATCAAGGACTGTGTCGAAGTCAGCAAATTGGATAAAGTCATTTCAATTAAAGTCGAGCAAACTTGGTTGTCTTTGTCTGAAAAGATGCGCACGGTATGCTACGATGTACAAGGGCACGACACGGCGTGAAAGGGCGTACGCATCCACTACACGTGGCAGCAACAGTAATTGGTTTTTTACCATACATTCGCACAAACACGCATACTTATAAAATAGTTACAAGCATATTAGTGAAATATACGGAACAGGTTGAAGGAATCATATCATGGACTCGCAGAGTGCATACACAAGTTATGAATGATAGGGTATTATGAACTACTTAAGACTAAGGAATCTTGGTGGGAAGAGCCGAGCTTACCCCCTGGAGAGGTGACCCCCTCCTTTGGATTCCTTAGGATGAACTAGCCAATGATTGACAACCCCTTGGACCTTCCTGAGACCTGGACCAATAGATGCAAGCTATACCATCTTCATTGTATTACTGTATTTCTGTGCGTATATAAGCAGCAGCTTCACATCTAGTGTTCAGACATCTTGTCCCCAGACTTCAGGATTGAATGACTGCACACTGGATCCAGAGCACCTGCGATAAGTAACGGCTGTATTTATTATTACTTCGCTTGAGCATATTATTCTACTTGTTGCGAATAAATCTTTGTGCGTTGGAAACACAAATCGAGGTTCGACAATCGTTATTGGTTAGCGACAATACGCACATAACAATTTGGGGGCTCGTGAGCTTTGGAGGTTTCGTTGCCGATGATACGCAAGACCAACGGATTTCGGTTCCTCAACAAAGGGTGGAGACGCGTCATAAACGGGTAAGAACGCAATGTGTTCAAAACCTGAATTTTACTCTGTGTTGTGAAACTGAATATCCGTTTTGCATTGTCTAGGGCATGCTAACTAGAACCTAGGGACAAAAGAGAAAACTGTTTCTTTTTATTGTCATTGTGCGTTTTAACTGTATTACATTGCTTAGCGTATGTGTATTTCCTGCTGTGCGTACGTAAACTTCCGGTAGATTTGCCACGTGGTTAAACAATCGTTTTGATAGTTATTATATGTATATAGTATAATTACTTGTGAAAACCTCTGAGACATTATTACTGTTGTTGGGAACTTTTGATTTTCTGCGCAGAAAAGGTGTATAGTGTGTGATTTTGTAACGTAGATACACTGTTTACTATTCATTGTGCTCAGTTGCTGTCTGACGAGGCGGATTGCCCAACTGAAGGACGATATACAGGGCAGGTATACCGAATGCGAAAACCGGGTTTTCGCAAAGCGCTACCAATAGATCGCAAGGTTTGCTAATAATTAGTATTGGTAGGCAGTGCGATCTAACCGCACCGTTAGTGCGAATTGGTGAAGCAGCTAGGAGGAATTATATTGGAAAGGCTGGTTGATTGTATCGACTTTGTTCTCCCAGTTATAATAAACTCAACAGACTTTTGTGGTTTAGCCAGGGTATCGAGGAGCTGATAGCCCTTGGGTCCCACAGTGATATTGTCTGTGTTAGGGGTCCTTGTTTAGTACAAGAGGAAGCGAGTGGACGCGGCTTGAGCAAATACGTCCACGGCCAGTAAGAGATCTCTAGCGGTAGAGTGTTTGTAGCAAATTATTGAAAGTGGTCTGCATAGATTGGTGTTGTTCAACATGGTTGCTAAGCATACGCTAGAGATGGTCAGTGTACTGCCTAAGGTAGGCCCTATTGGTTCAGCGAGATTTCTCATGTGTAAGAAATATGGTGCATACGCAACTGTGTATTGTGACACGTGGGTCAAGATGACCAAAGATTGTGATAGGCCTTTCCCAACAATAGGAAGTTTTAATGCAGAGGTACTAAATACTGTAAAAGATAAAGTATGGTTGATCAAGTCAACGAAAAAGAGAAATAGACATAATGATTGTTTAAAATTGTGGCAAATGGAAGGTAACACGTGGCAGAGCAGCGAATGCACAGCGGAAGTAGGCGTGGCGAATAGCGCGCGAGCAACGGCCGTGGCCGTTGAGAAGCGAGGCGAACTCAGCGCAAGCGCGCCCCCGCCACCTTCTGTGGCGGGAGCGGTAAGTACAGCTGTTATTAAAACTGAAAAAAGAAAAATTGCTAAGTTGTATCCTGTTTTAAGCCAGTTTAAAACAAGTGTATCAGAAGATGAAGATGAACCCACTGTGATTTCGGCCATTGCCCATGCTGTTAGTGTACTAGAGGCTCAGCGCAAGTATGAGAAAATGGCTGAGATAGGTGAGAGTAGCGTGATCACTAGGAGTGAAAGCGTTCTAAATCTTGAAACAGCAAATCCTGTAGTGTCCCCTGAAGTCAGTGAACCAGTGGGTGCGTACCCAGTCCGCACAATATCAGTTCCCAATGGGAAACCGGATAAGGATGGTGTAGTTCCTTTAAGAAATGTTACAATGCATTGTCCCTGGACTAGATCAGAATTACGTTCCATTATAACTGAATTCCCAGATCCTAGAAAAGAGTTGGCAAAGTGTCAGAAATTTGTTTAAGACTTAGGAAATGCACACGAACCAACCGATAAGGATTGGCGTGTAGTGTTGAGGGCGTGTCTTCCTCCCCATACTGACATACAAAAATTTATTAAAGATTGTTTGTTGGATGAAGATGACACCTTGACTGATGAGATTAACCAAAAAAATATAGAACAAATTGTTAAACACTTAGCCATCTATTTTCCAGTAGTAGTAAATTGAAGTAAGATTTTCACCATTAAACAAAAGGATAGTGAAACAGCAGCAGATTACTTCATTAGAGCTATAGCAGCGATAACACGGTTTACTGGGATATCCAACATAGGGGAGGACCTACATCATAGGGAAGTAGCTGTAGGAGTATTAATGGATGGCCTTAGAGAAAATTTAAAAACCAGAGTACAAACCACATTACCTAATTGGAGAGGCATCACAGTAGATTCTTTTAGGGAGTCTGCTGTGGAGCATGACAGAAACCTTTTTTGACAAAAGGAGGAGAAAGGTGATAGGTTAATGACGGTGAGTATACAGGCTCTAGAGGGGATGCATACACGACCACCAGCATACAACCCACATAATAAGAAACATAGAGTGATCAGATGTTTCAATTGTAATGAAGAAGGACACATGAGGAGGGATTGTAAAAAAGACAGATACAGCCCTAGAGGTGGGACACATAGATATCCTCCAAGGAAAAACTCACATAGAATCGAAGACTCTCATCTACCCGCACATATTATAACCACAAATATTGCGCGGGAAAATGATAGTCAGCGCTAGGGGTCAGGTTATACCTGTAGTCTATAGCCAGTGAGGTTAACTGAGAGTCAGAGAGAAGAACCAACAATGATAGTTGATATAGCTGGTAGGAAAGAAACTTTTCTTGTAGATACAGGGGCGGCCCGATCTGTGATAACCTCCCCTTTCAATCTACAGGTGACCAGTAAAACAATTCCAGCCATCGGGGTAACGGGAAAAGTGTTGCATTATCCACTAACTAAACCAGCTGAGGTTACTATCGGGCCCCTGCATACAAAGCATTCATTTCTCTTGGCTGCGGTAGCTCCTACTAACTTGCTAGGGAGAGACTTGTTATGTAAAATGGGATGTGTCATATACTGTACTTCTGATGGTGTGTTCTTAGATATACCGGAGAAGGTCACACATGAGGTACAGGATATATTGGACACCCCTTGATGTTACACTCTCCTGTTATAGAACAAAGTCCATCTCAAGTAAAGGGGATGTTGCTGGAAATACCAGGTTCACTATGGACCAGAGATGGACAGGACACTGGACTGATGGCAAACGTAGCCCCTGTCATGGTCAATCTAAAAAGTGGTAGGATAGCTCCAAAAATCCCACAGTATCCATTAAAACCGGAGGTGGAACTAGGGGTATATCCTGTTAATGAAAGACTGTTACAACAAGGGATTTTAATTCGTACAGCCAGTACAGCAAATAATCCCATTTTCCCTGTGAAGAAGAGTGGGGGGAGGGGCTATAGATTAGTCCAGGACTTAAGGGGAATTAATAAAGTTGTTGAGAGCCAATTCCCTGTTGTGCCGAATCCAGCTATCATCCTCATGCAGATTCCAACGTCTGCTAATCATTTTACTGTCATTGATCTATGTTCTGCTTTCTTCTCAGTCCCTCTTCACCCTGACTGCCAATACCTTTTTGCATTCTCCTACAGGGGAGTGCAATACACAAGGACCAGACTACCCCAGGGGTTCATTGACAGCTTCAGTATTTTCTCCCAAGCCTTACATGACTGTTTGCAATCCTTTCAACCCCACAATGGGTCTGTTCTAATTCAATATGTGGACGATTTGTTGTTGTGCTCCGATTCTGTTATGTCAGGTTTACATGATACTAAATTGTTGTTGCTTCATCTTTCACAAACAGGGCACAAGGTGGCAAAGGATAAATTACAGCCATGTCAGACTAAGGTCAAATACATAGGACACTGCCTCACTAAAGGGCTGAGACACCTGACAACCGACAGGATTGAGGCCATACAACACATGACTCTGCTGCAGAGCCAGAAGAAGATTTGTACTTTCCTGGGGATGTGTGGATACTGTAGATCCTGGATCCCAGGTTTTTCTATTCTGGCATTACCATTGCAGGAGCTAGTCTCTTCCTCAAAACCAGAACGTGTTGTACACACAGAAGAGTCAGAGCAAGCGTTCTTTAATCTTAAAGATAGTCTGACTAGAGCACCTGCATTGGGAATACCTGATTATGAAAATACTTTGAGCTATTTTGTACAGAAGCTGATGGTTGTGCAGCAGGTGTCCTCACACAAAAACATGGTGACGCTAGCAGACCGGTAGCATACTACAGTGCACGATTAGACAATGTGGCAAGATCACTCCCAACATGTCTCAGAAGTGTAGCAGCAACGGCTCTTCTGGTAAGTAAGAGCGAGGACGTAGTATTAGGACATAATTCAACATATCTATACACCCCATGCTGTATCAGCGCTGTTAAATTCAGCCCAAACCAGACATGTTTCTTCAGCTAGATTCACCAAGTGGGAAATAGCCCTGATGGCACCCTCAAACATCACCATCAAACGATGTAGCACCTTAAATGCAGCTACATACCTTCCGTATGTGTCTCTAGAGACACAAAGGGTGGGAGGTGAGGAGACCCTGGTTGATGATGAGTTAGGCAAGAATACTGACACGCATGACTGTATGGAACACCTGAATCAGACCTTTACTGCAAGGCCCGACATACGTGACACCCCCTTAGAAAATGTAGATTTTACGTTTTTACAGACGGAAGTTGTCATAGACAGATAGAGACGGGAGATCTATGTACTGGTTACGCTGTTGTAGACGATCAGGATGTGGTAGAAGTTGAACCCCTTGGCCCACCTCACTCAGCCCAGGTGGCGGAACAAGTAGCACTAAGGAGAGCGTGTGAGTTGTCAGAGGGTAAATCAGCCAATATATATACTGACTCTAGGTACGCCTTCGGGGTAGTGCACGATTTTGGGGCCCTTTGGCGTCTTAGAAACTTTACGACAGCAGCAGGTACACCAGTGGTACACTCACAACACATAAAAGGACTTCTGACAGCGATACAGTTACCCAGAACAGTAGCCGTCATAAAGTGCAAAGCCCATACCTTTGAAGAAGACCCAGTGTCATTGGGCAACAACAGGGCAGACGAAGCTGCTAAATGGGCAGCAGGGCAACCTATGACTGTATCGACCAAGACTATGATGGTTTTTCAGACATTAGACATGCAGAAATTAATTGAAATGCAAGATTTGTGTTCCCTGCAGGAAAGGGCGGTCTGGAAGGCGAAAGGATGTGGTCAAGTGTCCTCAGGACTCTGGAGGGATGGACAAGGTAAGCCTGTAGCTCCCCGAACATACTATCCAAGCCTGGCTGAAGCAGCACACGGTCTGACTCACCTGGGTAAAGAAGGTATGTGCAAACTCGTTAGAGCATACTGGTGTGCTCCCGGATTTTCCTCTCAGGCTGGTAAGAAAGCAATGTCATGTCTTAATTGTTTGAGGAAAAAATGTTGGGAAAACTATTCCAACTGAGCCATCCCACATCCCTCCTACAGACGGACCTTTTCAGGTAATACAAATTGACTATATCCAATTACCACTGTGCAGGAATCTAAAGTATGTGTTAGTGTGTATTGATGTGTTTTCTGGTTGGGTAGAAGCATATCCGGCAGCCACTAATACTGCTGTGTTCACTGCAAAGAAAATTGTACAAGACTTTGTGTGTAGGTTCGGTATCCCTAGAATCATTGAAAGTGATAGGGGTACCCATTTTACTGGTGATATCTTCCAAAATATGTGTAAACTCATGGGAATCGGTAGCAGACTTCACACCCCTTACCGACCACAAGCCAGTGGTAAGGTGGAGAGAGTAAACGGTACTATAAAGAACAAGCTTGGTAATATAATGGCTGAAATTGGGTTGGCATGGCCTGAGGCTTTGCCATTGGTCCTCCATAGCATTCGGACCACTCCTAGACCTCCTCTTAATCTGTCCCCCCCCCCCTGAGATACTGTGGGACGACAGCCTCATTTGATAGTGAGTCCACAAGACGACTTGAAGTGTAATAATGAAGTGACTGTACAATATCTTATAAGAATGAGTAGACAGCTAAAACAACAACAACAAAAACTAAAAATGCTTTCACCTGGTATGCCAGAAACGAACTGTCATGATGTTGAACCTGGAGACTATGTTATGATCCGCAATTTCTTACGTTCAGGTTGTTTAACAGACCGTTGGGAAGGCCCGTACCAAGTGCTGCTGACCAGTACTACATCACTGAAGGTTGCAGAGAGAGACACTTGGGTCCATTCCACCCACTGCAGGAGAGTCCATAATCCGGAGAAAGTGCAAGATAAAACTAAGACCGACGACATAGATCTGTCACTTGTGAGTCTGTTCCGGGAGACCTAAAGCCTGCAGTCGAGACACCTGAACCAGAGACGTTGCCCCAGAACTATCTTTCCAGCGATGGCTTGGCGGTT